>NW_023996091.1:0-59005 GCF_015586225.1 Lucilia sericata | reverse complement strand
TAGTCTATAGTGTAGTCTATAGTCTAGTCTTATAGTCTAGTCTAGTCTATAGTCTAGTCTATAGTCTAGTCTATAGTCTAGTCTATAGTCTAGTCTATAGTCTAGTCTATAGTCTAGTCTATAGTCTAGTCTATAGTCTAGTCTATAGACTAGTCTATAGTCTAGTCTATAGTCTAGTCTATAGTCTAGTCTATAGTCTAGTCTATAGTCTAGTCTATAGACTAGTCTATAGTCTAGTCTATAGTCTAGTCTATAGTCTAGTCTATAGTCTAGTCTATTGTCTAGTCTATAGTCTAGTCTATAGTCTAGTCTATAGTCTAGTCTATAGTCTAGACTATAGTCTAGTCTATAGTCTAGTCTATAGTCTAGACTATAGTCTAGTCTATAGTCTAGTCTATAGTCTAGTCTATAGTCTAGTCTATAGTCTAGTCTATAGTCTAATCTAT
This sequence comes from Lucilia sericata, assembly GCF_015586225.1. NCBI lineage: Eukaryota > Metazoa > Arthropoda > Insecta > Diptera > Calliphoridae > Lucilia > Lucilia sericata. Next base: position 58,559 of record NW_023996091.1, on the reverse strand, counting down.
AGTCTAGTCTATAGTCTAGTCTATAGTCTAGTCTATAGTCTAGTCTATAGTCTAATCTATAGTCTAGTCTATAGTCTAGTCTATAGTCTAGTCTATAGTCTAGTCTATAGTCTAGTCTATAGTCTAGTCTATAGTCTAGTCTATAGTCTAGTCTATAGTCTAGTCTATAGTCTAGTCTATAGTCTAGTCTATAGTCTAGTCTATAGTCTAGTCTATAGTCTAGTCTATAGTCTAGTCTATAGTCTAGTCTATAGTCTAGTCTATAGTCTAGTCTATAGTCTAGTCTATAGTCTAGTCTATAGTCTAGTCTATAGTCTAGTCTATAGTCTAGTCTATAGTCTAGTCTAGTCTAGTCTGTCTATAGTCTAGTCTATAGTCTAGTCTAGTCTAGTTATAGTCCTAGTCTATAGTCTAGTCTATAGTCTATTCTATAGTCTAGTCTATAGTCTAGTCTATAGTCTAGTCTATAGTCTAGTCTATAGTCTAGTCTATAGTCTAGTCTAGAGTCTAGTCTATAGTCTAGTCTATAGTCTAGTCTATAGTCTAGTCTATAGTCTAGTCTATAGTCTAGTCTATAGTCCTAGTCTATAGTCTAGTCTATAGTCTAGTCTATAGTCTAGTCTATAGTCTAGTCTATAGTCTAGTCTATAGTCTAGTCCTTAGTCTAGTCTATAGTCTAGTCTATAGTCTAGTCTATAGTCTAGTCTATAGTCTAGTCTATAGTCTAGTCTATAGTCTAGTCTATAGTCTAGTCTATAGTCTAGTCTATAGTCTAGTCTATAGTCTAGTCTATAGTCTAGTCTATAGTCTAGTCTATAGTCTAGTCTATAGTCTAGTCTATAGTCTAGTCTATAGTCTAGTCTATAGTCTAGTCTATAGTCTAGTCCTATAGTCTAGTCTATAGCTATCTAGTCTATAGTCTAGTCTATAGTCTAGTCTATAGTCTAGTCTATAGTCTAGTCTATAGTCTAGTCTATAGTCTAGTCTATAGTCTAGTCTATAGTCTAGTCTATAGTCTAGTCTATAGTCTAGTCTATAGTCTAGTCTATAGTTCTAGTCTATAGTCTAGTCTATAGTCTAGTCTATAGTCTAGTCTATAGTCTAGTCTATAGTCTAGTCTATAGTCTAGTCTATAGTCTAGTCTATAGTCTAGTCTATAGTCTAGTCTATAGTCTAGTCTATAGTCTAGTCTATAGTCTAGTCTATAGTCTAGTCTATAGTCTAGTCTATAGTCTAGTCTATAGTCTAGTCTATAGTCTAGTCTATAGTCTAGTCTATAGTCTAGCTATAGTCTAGTCTATAGTCTAGTCTATAGTCTAGTCTATAGTCTAGTCTATAGTCTAGTCTATAGTCTAGTCTATAGTCTAGTCTATAGTCTAGTCTATAGTCTAGTCTATAGTCTAGTCTATAGTCTAGTCTATAGTCTAGTCTATAGTCTAGGTCTAGTAGTCTAGTCTATAGTCTAGTCTATAGTCTAGTCTATAGTCTAGTCTATAGTCTAGTCTATAGTCTAGTCTATAGTCTAGTCTATAGTCTAGCCTATAGTCTAGTCTATAGTCTAGTCTATAGTCTAGTCTATAGTCTAGTCTATAGTCTAGTCTATAGTCTAGTCTATAGTCTAGTCTATAGTCTAGTCTATAGTCTAGTCTATAGTCTAGTCTATAGTCTAGTCTATAGTCTAGTCTATAGTCTAGTCTATAGTCTAGTCTATAGTCTAGTCTATAGTCTAGTCTATAGTCTAGTCTATAGTCTAGTCTATAGTCTAGTCTATAGTCTAGTCTATAGTCTAGTCTATAGTCTAGTCTATAGTCTAGTCTATAGTCTAGTCTATAGTCTAGTCTATAGTCTAGTCTATAGTCTAGTCTATAGTCTAGTCTATAGTCTAGTCTATAGTCTAGTCTATAGTCTAGTCTATAGTCTATCTATAGTCTAGTCTATAGTCTAGTCTATAGTCTAGTCTATAGTCTAGTCTATAGTCTAGTCTATAGTCTAGTCTATAGTCTAGTCTATAGTCTAGTCTATAGTCTAGTCTATAGTCTAGTCTATAGTCTAGTCTATAGTCTAGTCGTAGGTCCAAGCTACGTTCTACTGGGTAGTCTTCAATCTTATTGATTGCTAGTGAATAAAACTTTAAAATTTTGCCCAAGTTTTCATAAGGTTTGATTACAAAACAAATAGATGATCAAAAAGATTTTGTTTCGTTAACTCTAGATTACACATATAGTTCAAATTTTAGATTTTAAATAGCAATTTTACATTTTAAGCAGATAATATGACATGGTTGGGCATGTGTTGCGCCTACATGTAAACTTTAATCACTACTAATTAAAAATTATGATGACGCCATAACACAATAATCATCATCATCTCCAATTATAGTAACAAATTTCCATATATTGTTATACATTTGTAAAATTCCAAATATCACAATTCTATGCAAACAGGCCACAAAAAAAAAGAAAAACATTTTATTTCGAATAGAAAGGAATATTGTACAAATTCTGAATAAAAAATTATAGTCAAATGACACAAATGATTAGTAATTTGTGTGTAATGACCAACTATTGGTATGCATACATAAATAATACATATGTATTTGTATATGAATAGATACAGCATTGTCATCATCATCATCATCGTCGTGTGTATTAAAATATAGTATTTGGCCAAAGTGTTCTGGACTTGAGTTAATAAGTAATTGCTAAGATAATCGGTATAAATGTGTTTTCAATTATTTCGTTTTCATTAAGAGGATTTATTTTTCGTTTTTTTTTTTTTTGGTTATATTTTGTTTAATCATCACAATATAAAGATATTATATAGTATAGTAAGTATCTACACAACAATTACAGTAAGTGGTCATATTAATGAGGACTGAGTGCTTATATCCACAATTATAGCAAATTTCTGGAGAAAAAGTTTACATGAAACCCTAGTTAATATGTAAGGATCGCTTTAGAAAATTATCATCCGTAAATTATTGCAGCGACCCAATATTTTGTCCACATCCTGTAAATTTTTCATGATATTTCAATTTTGCACAAGTATGTAATTTGGCCAACCAATTCAATGGATTCTATAGAAGGAGATGATGATGACGATAATAAAAAAAGAGCCATGAGAGCTATTCAAACATGAACTAGTATAATACAAATCTATGGATATTTGTATGTACTTTTTGTGTGTCAATGTATTGGGGATTTAAAAACTAAAATTATGTTGAAATGATGATGATGACTCTAGTAGTAACTTTTATATAGGATGATACATGTTTTTTCTAATTTTCAAATCAAAAGTAATCGAAATCAGTAAAATGTACTTTTACACACACACACATACATACATACATTCATTGAATCCCTAATACGTTATGTCAACAGGATTATAATTATGTGTTTTGATACATACTAATTTTAGATTCTTAACACAAAACAAGTTTTATAGTTGAAATCATACAAGATAAAATTTTAATATTTTTACATATTTTTTTGGGAAATTATAAAGTGGCTATAAAAATTAAATCCTTAATATGTTTTAAAGGTCAACTGATATTTATGACTAAAAATTACGACTCTTTTCATTTTATTGAATAATAAAATTGTAAAAACACATACTTCAACATACAACTAATTAATGCTAATGACAGTTTGCCTAATAAAATTTTGTAGTTAGTGATACATAATGGCGTATGACTCCCTGCAGACATCCTGGAAAAGGAAATAATTATAATAAAACTATAATTGTTATTTGTGTGTATGTATGTGTGTGCGTAGTTGGTGTATAATTGTGTTGGTAAGCATTTATATGTATGTTGAAATAATATTATGATAATGTAAGAACTAAAGGAGCAGTTGCAATCTTAGGGGAATACTTGTTGTACCAGTAAACTGACTCTCTGCGGCTGACCTCATTTTAAAGGTGACGGAAGGTAGTTATATTACATTTAGTAATAGTAAAATCTTTAATATTAAGTTTAAATTAAACATGTTTAAAATTTACTTTAAAAATTTCAAAATATTTTTTTACCAAATTAGTGTTTACATTTTTAACCTTGAACTAAAATTAGTCTTCCACTCTTGTGTTCACACTCTAAAGATTTTTTTATGTTCTTATTTACATCCTGTTAAAGAGAGCTTTTTATGGCCACATCATATTTGTAACCTTCAAAAACCAACATTTTTACGATTATGTTTTTAAGCAACCAAAATAAACCGCAATATAAACTCTAGAAAAGTCATAAAATGAAAACAAACAAGTTAATATATAATAAATTCCCCAAAGCAATGCACTGTAGGCCTAAGACGTTTTAAACATCTTATATCAGATAAAAGAAAGTTATTCATGTTAAATTTTTTGGTATTAAAGGAACAATTAGGAAAGATGTTAGATTGAAATAGATATAGGTTATAAAATATAATTGGAGAAGATTTTCTGATGAAGACACAAAAAAAAGGTTTTCAGTAAAAACTTTGAAGTATAATAATTCAGCTGCAACTTAGGCATCTGAATTGCTTTAATGCCTATTCAGCTGTTTGCAATGCTACCTTCTAATATTTAGTATTAAACTTGCCTATGCAGCAGAATTTCCTAAATTTTTTCATTCTGCTGAAAAACATTCATGAAAAAACAATTACCTTTGCCGAATTTTATATACCCTTCACCATAGTGTGATTAAAAAAATATTGTTTTAATAAAGTTGCAATTTATTTCGCTTTTACCAACTCTACCATTACTTTACGTTGCATGCAAAAAATTGTCTTTTTGATGAAATTTTCAGATGTTGTCTCGGATTTTGTTGATTTTAAATAGGAAACTACATTGAAGCATGACTGGCAGAATTATTGAAGATTTGGGTCCTAAAGATATCTGGGGTCTTTAGAAAATTGTTTTCAACAGACTGACGGACAGACGGAAGGACGGACGGAAGGACATGGCTTAATCGACTCCACTATCTATAAGGATCCAGAATATACATATATATATTAAAACGGAATGACAAACTTATACATACATATATACCAAAAAAGACCCGTGTCTCCCAGTTTTGCCCAAAGTCATGCACTTTTTTATTGGAACATCCAAAGATTTGGGTCCTTGTTTTCATTTTTGCAAAGAAGAGATCAATTTCTCAGGCTCATATCTTGCAAACCATTCGAAACATGTAAATTCAAACAACTTCATCTTCATTTTTTCATTTTAAGTAGAAAATTTTACATTGCGAAATTGCAATGCTTTTATTAAAAACATCTATACGTATACGTGTTGGTGATTTATTCATATTACTAATATTAAGTATACGCCTAACTTAGAGAAGCACTTGAAATATTTATTTTACAAGTAAAAAATAGATTTTTTTAAGTTTTTTTTGGCGATTTTGATCTTGAAGATTAAGTATTTTAACAGTCTGTCTATCAGTCTGTCCCTATGTCTGTCTGTATGTCTTTATGTCTGTCTGTCTGTCTGTCTGCCTGTCTGTCTGTCTCTCCGCCTGTCTATCTGTTCATTTGTCTCCTCCAGGGCATGTAACCCTGGTGAATGGTCCTCACGTTGTTATTATTGAAATTTTCCGCGAAAAGGAATTGCTAGCATCCAATAGTAAGTATTGTCGGGACTGAAGGATTTGTTAAACTACTCGACCATTCCTTGGAGTCTTTTGACTCATGGTTTGACCATAGCATCATACATTCTAGTCGGTTGTGCCCTGAGAATTCGACTTGTAACTGGCAATTGGTTGTGGTTCACGTAGTGGCTGTGGTTTGCACCTAATTCACAGAAAGAGTACTTGTATTGTTTAAGAGACTGATTAATATTTTGAGATAATTTTGTAGCCGTTATAGTGCAACAAATCTCTTTGAGTATTGATCTCATAACCGGATAAAGAATTGTATGCTGTTGTGTATGGTGATATATTCGAGAACGAATTCTCAGTCTATTCATGTTGATTGTGTTTCGGTCCTGCTGTTTCAGTGTAGGTGTTGTTACCGCAGTAATATAGGCCATTCCATCAGAGTGAAGCTGAATTGTTGTAGATTAAACCATAAACCATAAACCAAAACAACGGGAAGGTCATAGAATAGATATCTCAAGAATTTGAGAATGTAGTTGTACATAGATCGACAAGGGTCCAAGTTACAAAAGGGATAGGTTGTCTCTAGTATCACCGTGGGATAGATATGCACTACAGATACTCATGTTAAGCACATCATGGTTAAAAGGCTTACGAATAGCGCTATAGAAATGAAATTGTACATGAACTACTTTTGAAGAAACCAAATCTTAATGAGCACCAGTTCCTATTGGACTACTAGATTCTCCGTAAATTCAGAATTTTCTCATTATTGCAATACGTTTACATTACAGTTGACAATCTGTTGATTCCATCCCTATATTCTAAAAGTCAAGCACTTTGGTAATTAAAAAAGCAAACTATTAACTTTCAATTTGTTAAAGGACATTAGATTTTAATACTAACACACCCCTAAAAATATACCCTTTGCATTAACATTACACAAGGCTGATATTAAAAACACATACATATTACTAAATAACTATAAAAAAGATATAAATTTGTTTATATTCCTTTAGTTCATGACACTTAATTACCCCACAAACTTAATAACTGCAAAAAAGGCATAAAAGATTAATTAGACTTTTGGGGCAACAGAGTAAGGAAAAACAAAGCACGCATCAAAATAACAAAAAAGGAAATAATAAATATAAAAACAATGTCCACTATTTAGTATTTGGACTAAGTGAAGATAAAATATAATTATTATTTCCTTGAAACATTTCAAACAAGATGCCCAACAAATTTGGTCAACAACAGACTTCATGGTCATCAAAAAGCAACAGTAAAATGTAAAGAAGAAAAATTAAATATCAAAAAACTTTCTTAACAAATTCTTACTAACAAGGAACAACAAGGATAACAACACAAAAAGAAAAAATCGTTTACTCTGTGAACTATGAACTTTTGTGGCTGTGTGTAGTAAAGAAGATTATCGAAAATTATTTTTTGCTTTGTTAATATTTTCAGCAAAATTATGCTCATGGGGTTTAAGCAGTAAAACTGAAAGTTAAATAAAACTTTTCCTAAATAAACTTATGGGATGTAGTTTATTTTAGTTTGTATTTGAAATAAATTTTCTGTAAATGTATGTATGTATGTATGTATGTATGTATGTATGTATGTACTTATATGAAATGCTTTTATAAAAATATGTTTTATGTGAAATACATAGATATATTAAAATTTTATTATTGCTGTTATTTGTATATGTTGAAAAAATGTTTATGTGTAGAAGTAGTAGATAAGGAGAGTATGTGGTTTTTCAACAAAATATTTAAGTAAATATGCAGAGAAATGTGCACTTTCTAAGAAATGAAATTTTAATTTTTAGTTTCATTCATTTTAATGAGCAATAACAATTTATTAATGAAATTTTATATACTATTTAAATGTTGCAGTTTATGTCGTCATATGTATACATATTGCATACATTTTTGTACCAGAATAATAAGGGCAATTCTTACCATGGTTTTCACTACTTATAATTAAATTAATAAAATTTATTATGAATAGTTTTAAATAGAGAAATGAACTGAAAATATATAGATCAGTTATAGTTCAGTTCTAGTTCAGTTATAGTTCTGTTCTAGTTCTATTCTAGTTCTGTTCTAGTTCTGTTCTAGTTCTGTTCTAGTTCTGTTCTAGTTCTGTTCTAGTTCTGTTCTAGTTCTGTTCTAGTTCTGTTCTAGTTCTGTTCTAGTTCTGTTCTAGTTCTATTCTAGTTCTATTCTAGTTCTGTTCTAGTTCTGTTCTAGTTCTGTTCTAGTTCTGTTCTAGTTCTGTTTCTAGTTCTGTTCTAGTTCTGTTCTAGTTCTGTTCTAGTTCTGTTCTAGTTCTGTTCTAGTTCAGTTCTAGTTCTGTTCTAGTTCTGTTCTAGTTCTGTTCTAGTTCTGTTCTAGTTCTGTTCTAGTTCTGTTCTAGTTCTGTTCTAGTTCTGTTCTAGTTCTGTTCTAGTTCTGTTCTAGTTCTAGTTCTGTTCTAGTTCTGTTCTAGTTCTGTTCTAGTTCTGTTCTAGTTCTGTTCTAGTTCTGTTCTAGTTCTGTTCTAGTTCTGTTCTAGTTCTGTTCTGTTCTAGTTCTGTTCTAGTTCTGTTCTAGTTCTGTTCTAGTTCTGTTCTAGTTCTGTTCTAGTTCTGTTCTAGTTCTGTTCTAGTTCTGTTCTAGTTCTGTTCTAGTTCTGTTCTAGTTCTGTTCTAGTTCTGTTCTAGTTCTGTTCTAGTTCTGTTCTAGTTCTGTTCTAGTTCTGTTCTAGTTCTGTTCTAGTTCTGTTCTAGTTCTGTTCTAGTTCTGTTCTAGTTCTGTTCTAGTTCTGTTCTAGTTCTGTTCTAGTTCTGTTCTAGTTCTGTTCTAGTTCTGTTCTAGTTCTGTTCTAGTTCTGTTCTAGTTCTGTTCTAGTTCTGTTCTAGTTCTGTTCTAGTTCTGTTCTAGTTCTGTTCTAGTTCTGTTCTAGTTCTGTTCTAGTTCTGTTCTAGTTCTGTTCTAGTTCTGTTCTAGTTCTGTTCTAGTTCTGTTCTAGTTCTGTTCTAGTTTCTGTTCTAGTTCTGTTCTAGTTCTGTTCTAGTTCTGTTCTAGTTCTGTTCTAGTTCTGTTCTAGTTCTGTTTCTAGTTCTGTTCTAGTTCTGTTCTAGTTCTGTTCTAGTTCTGTTCTAGTTCTGTTCTAGTTTCTGTTCTAGTTCTGTTCTAGTTCTGTTCTAGTTCTGTTCTAGTTCTGTTTCTAGTTCTGTTCTAGTTCTGTTCTAGTTCTGTTCTAGTTCTGTTTCTAGTTCTGTTCTAGTTCTGTTCTAGTTCTGTTCTAGTTCTGTTCTAGTTCTGTTCTAGTTCTGTTCTAGTTCTGTTCTAGTTCTGTTCTAGTTCTGTTCTAGTTCTGTTCTAGTTCTGTTCTAGTTCTGTTCTAGTTCTGTTCTAGTTCTGTTCTAGTTCTGTTCTAGTTCTGTTCTAGTTCTGTTCTAGTTCTGTTCTAGTTCTGTTCTAGTTCTGTTCTAGTTCTGTTCTAGTTCTGTTCTAGTTCTGTTCTAGTTCTGTTCTAGTTCTGTTCTAGTTCTGTTCTAGTTCTGTTCTAGTTCTGTTCTAGTTCTGTTCTAGTTCTGTTCTAGTTCTGTTCTAGTTCTGTTCTAGTTCTGTTCTAGTTCTGTTCTAGTTCTGTTCTAGTTCTGTTTTAGTTCTGTTCTAGTTCTGTTCTAGTTCTGTTCTAGTTCTGTTCTAGTTCTGTCTAGTTCTGTTCTATTTCTGTTCTAGTTCGGTTCTAGTTCTGTTCTAGTTCTGTCTAGTTCTGTTCTAGTTCTGTTCTAGTTCTGTTCTAGTTCTAGTTCTATTCTAGTTCTGTTCTAGTTCTGTTCTAGTTCTGTTCTAGTTCTGTTCTAGTTCTGTTCTAGTTCTGTTCTAGTTCTGTTCTAGTTCTGTTCCTACCATTTACATGGTAGGACCACAGCCCTAAATTCTGGTTCGCCAATTTATCACAAAAATTCTCGCGGATGCCAGAGTTGTTCGTGCTAAATTTTAGAATGTTCTCTGAGACTCTCTTATGAAAGTCTGTCCATTCACATAGATGACAAAAGTCTTTGGCAAAATTTTTAGATTTTAGTTCCAATACTTTCCCAGATAAATGAATTTTACAATTCATTTTATAGCATTCAGATGTCTATAAAGTACGAACAAACACACCATGGTCCGGACTATAGTACAGTCTGGATCATGAATTTATTCTTCCTCTTTATATTTTTCTCAATATTTTTTGTTATTACATTTCTAATTTTTTATATATATTTGCTTCCTTTATATATTATGATGATTCTTAATCTTAAAACGAAATTGGAAAAGAATAGCTTGTATGTATAACTAATGCCTAAATAAAAAACGTTCGTGATGTTTTAACTTATAAGCTGCTTAAAATTTATAATTTTAAAAGTTTTAAAATTTTCTATTTGATTTACAAAACAATCTTAAATGTAAATAAGAAATTTAAGAAGATTTTACACAAATTGTATTACTTACAATCTGCAGTCAAAAAACGGTGGCGTATGAGGTATGAATTGAGCGAAACCCACATAATTAAATATCAATCATACGTTTTAAATATTTTTAAATTTTTTAACCAGTTTAATTTAAATTTCGACTCCAACTTAATTTAGTAATTTACTAGATCAACATTTATATTTCTCTTTACACTTAACAGTTTTTAAATTTAACATTTTTAATTATTCAAAGTAGTAGAAGCAACAACAAGAGACAGCGAAACTTAAAACAAGACTTCTAATTAAAAAATCACTTTTTGTTTTTGCTGTTTACTTTTGTGTGGAGTGTTTTTTAATTTCTGTTTTACCAAATTCATCAGTTTCTGTTATTATAGTTTGTTTTTTTTTTTTTTTTGTCAGTTTCTACAGGAAAAACAGAAAACATTACTACAGAAAATGTATACAAAATTTTGAATAAACAAAATAGAAATAACTGCGGCTGTTTGCTACAAAAACTAGGTGTTTGCGTTGCTATATTGCAACAGCTACACCGGAAAAAATAGTTTTAGAAGTGGTAAAGCAATTTCTAGAGAAAAGAAGTATTGATTTACAATTTTTAAGATTTTAATTACTTTATTGTTATCAGCTACTGTTGTTGCTCCAGAAGTGTTTCGATTTCTTAAAAATTCGTTTGTTTCAATTGCCGACTTTTTCTCAGTGTATTTGTGTGTGCATTTGTCTGGTTGTTTTGTTAATGAAATGTAACACCACAAAGACATTTTCAACACTACCAGTAACATCCTCTACAGCGCTAAATGAAATGCACACAAGTATTTTAGCCACAAAACAACAACTAAAACGAAAACATAAAAAGCAATTTACTACAAAATGTAAACTCAAAAGCTTGCAACATTTTGTTGCAAATATTTAAATGTTTAAAGCTTTTGATGTCAGAGAGTATTAAAATATTTTTGTACCCTGCATAGTAACCATATATTCCCACTTTAGGGTATAGCTATGCATTAGTTTGTCTGTCGTTCTGTGTATCCGTCTTCAATACGAACTCTCTATATAGTTGTCTGTCTATCTGTCTGTCTGTCTGTCTGTCTGTCTGTCTGTCTGTCTGTCTGTCTGTCTGTCTGTCTGTCTGTCTGTCTGTCTGTCTATCTATCTATCTATATATCTGTCTTTTTATCTGTCTGTCTTTCTTGTCTTACTTTTTTCGTACTGTTTCAAGAATATACCTTAGTTCACTTCAGTCTCATTTTATTTCCCTAAAATTTCCTCAAATATCCTTTCTAAATTACACAATAAATCTTCAAAAATACACATACTACTCTAATATTGACAATCTAAATACGAAATTCTAAATCAAGCAACGTTTACATAACGATTTCGTGGTTGGCATAATGAAAATTTATTATTGTATATATACTTATATCCAGACAGAAATGTCATGATTCCTAATACTTTATTGTTTTAATAATGCCACCAAATACTAAATTCCTTTCAATTTATGACCATTGTACTCATGACTGAAATGATCATTAAATAATTTGACTGATATATAAGCAAACATAATGGGGCTATTTGGACGTCGTTGTCGTCTGTCACTGTTAACATTTTGTTAGCATAAAATGCTACATTAATTGAAATTCATTGTGTTTGGGGAAAAGAATAGAGAATAAAAGAATTGTGTGGTAATAAAATAGTAGTCGAATAAAATAACTTAACTCTACAGACACGTGTCACACAATTTTTTTTTAGTTTCTTTTTTTTATATATTTGCTTTAATTGTAACTAGATTTGTACTTTTAAATCACTCAATCACATTTACACATGTACATACATATATATATGAATATACACGATTTTTTACACTTACATTTATACTCAGATATGTATATGAGGAATCGGATTTGGAATCGTTTAAAAAAATAAAGTCAAATACAGAAGTTTGCATATTAAGCATGACATACAGTGGTGCTGGTGGAAAATGTTAAACCTGCAATTATAGAACTTAAAATTTGAATTTTGAAATTAATAAAGCAAAAGACTACTCAAGGGGTGGATTGGCTTCCGTACTAAATGGCATTGGCAAAAATGTAAAGGTGAAAAAGAATGCACTCGGAATGAGCTCTAAGAGACATGAGTCGTTTTATATGGATGAATAACACCATTATATCGAGGATGAAAGAAGAATGGCAGCATAGCCACTTATGAACGGCTGTCTAGTGTACATAGAAGGAATTGGTAGTAATTGCTCCAGAATCCCAGAAAACTCCGAAGAATATATAGGGTTCTCTCTCAACCTCTGAGATAAAGAGTATAAGATCTCTCATTGAACAGTGAGAACAGACTCTAGATTGAAAGGAGTCACAAATATACCGACAAAACGAAGCCACACCTTTCTTAAAGAAGTCCGAACTCAAAATCCTGCGTGTGAGGTATATTAAGACAGGAGAGCTATTGAGAAGTAAACACTTCGCCCAAATCAATCTAGAAATGTCAAACAGATAAGAAGTCACTAACAATATGGAAGAAAAAGCAAGACGCTGAAGAGAAAAGAGAGCCGCCAATACATGTTAAACAGACAAGAGGCTAGATAGTAAGGTAGGAAAGGTGACCACTTCGCCCAAATCAATCTCAAAAGATCAAACAGATAAGAAGCAACTAACAATATGGAAGAAGAAGCAAGACGCTGAAAAGAAAGCTGCCAGTACATGTTAAACAGACAAGACGCTAGATAGTAAGGTAACCAGATCTGGTCTACTATAAGATTGCTTGCCAATAGATATCGGGAGTAGTTGGGTGTGATTATCATGAGATTGACTGCACCTTGGTGAAAAGAATCCCACATTCATGGAATGGCGCTAGACCAGGATTGGATATTTCTGTGCCCTAGAAAGTCCGCTTTCTACAGGAAATGAAGGGACAGTAAATTGGCCAATCAGCACTTATTGTATATTCTATGAAGCCAAAATGAGCCGTTTGTTTTTGCATAGAAAAGAGGAATCTTCGCACACTCTAATTGGGGTAGCTATTGATTAGGTATCCAAGGTGAGGCCTGCTCAACTCTTTCACGTATACGGGACACCGGTGTCCCAAGATTTTTTTTTAATTTTTCTCGATTTCTAAAGAAAACTAATTTCTATTTTAGAATTTGATGCCACTTCAGAACAAAAAGGATAATATCCTGCGATATCCTTTGAAAACACTTTTTCCACCTTTCATCAAAAATTATTAATATACGTCAAAATAAAGTGTGTAGTGACCTCATTTTCATAAAAAGTCCAGCGGTATAGTTTTGTGCGTGAATGTGTTAAAATATAGATATGGCTTATTTCGCCTCCAAAGCTGTCATCTGCATAATTTAAGGGCTGTTACTACTAACCAAAATAGGAAAATGTAGAAATCCAAGGAACGCTAAAGTAAGAAAATAGTTTAACTATCTCTGTCAAAATTGGGAAGGCGACCATTGGAAAGACTATTAATAATAACCCGGATAAGTACACCATTACACAGAATTATTAATCATTTCAGACTTTCTATAAGAGTCAAATCCAAAAGAAGACTATGACAAAAATGTGTCACAAATGAATCTTATGAAATTTTTTAAGAACTATCGGTTATCTCTAGTAGGACTCTCTAAATTTTAAGAGTTCCTTTGTATAACCTTTGTAGTTTTAATGTAATTAACTTAGAACTACTCAATTTTCCAACTCATTTGTAACGACTTCGCCATGACCGCCAATCTGTCAATTAAAATTAAAAATCTAATTTATGAGAAAAAATTAAAAATAAATATATAAAATTTAAAATCTTATCTTGATTGATTAACAACAATGGCGATTATCTTACACTTTGTATTTATGTGGTACACTCTAGTTCAATGAACTGCAGGGTTCAATTGAATTTAATAGTGTAATGACATGTTTATATTTATAAACGTATTTTTGTATTTGTTGTTTGTTTGTACATATTTACTTACTATATACAGGAAAATGTCAAATATATACATATATATTTTCCTAAATATTTTCTCTTGTTATATTGTAGCTTATCGTTTTTAAAGGTGTTGTTGTCGTTCGAAATCCTTAAAGTTATAAAAGGTTAAAGTTCATTCAATGACTTCTGTATTTGAGTGTACAAAAAAAAATGTTTTGTTTGTATACGTTATTATTTTGCAACTGGTATTTTCCACGCACACACTCAGCTGTTTATAACTGTAAACAAGTAACAAAATAACGCTGTACAAATGTACATTAAAGTAAATATACGAAAATAGTTCGAAAATTAGAACCATTATTACTGGAACAGGAAAATATCAAAGATACTTTTGCAACTGCCCTCGTAAAATATAAAGATAACAAGTGATATAAGTATATGTATATCGTTAATTTCTGTTGTTGTTGTTGTTATTCTTTTTAAACAACAACAAACATTAAATTTCATTTTTTTTTCATGTTCACATGAACTTTTAATAGTCATCGTCTTCGTTATGTATAAACATAATGAAAAGGTAAAAGCTCGCATAATTTTTTAAAACGTAGTTTAAGGTTTGTTAATTTTTATATTCTCTGGTATTAAACATATTATTATCTTTTAATATGACAACATACTACACTTAAATTTATGTGTAAATAAAGACAGACTGGGGAAAGCAGAAAACAACTGAAGATACCTTCTTCGAGTAAAATTTAGCTTTTAATGTAGACTTCAAGCTGAAATGTGAAAAGTTATTATCACTTACCACTTTTATAGTTTTTTTTTTCATATTATATCATTGTACAAAAATGTATTGCAAATTATTTAAAATAAGTTTAAATCAAATTTTCTCATATAAGAGAATATAAAGACTAAACAACTGTATAGTCCATTGACTAGATCACTTTCTAGTGACTACACTACTGTCCAGTATATTAACTAGAGTATTATTTTGCATATTTACTAGACCACTGTTAATTCTAATGTCTAGATTTCTATCCTGTATTTTAACTAGACCTCTGTTCGAGACCACTGTTTAATTTATTGACCAAACTACTGTCTAGAATATTAACTAGATCACTGTCTATTCTTTCGACTGCTTAGTCTATTGACTAAACTACTGGTGTTACTAGACCACAATCTAGTCTATTGACTAAACCAATAAATACACCACGAGACCATTGAATAGTCTATTGACGAGACCATTGAATAGTCTATTGACGAGACCATTGAATAGTATATTGACGAGACCATTGAATAGTCTATTGACGAGACCATTGAATAGTCTATTGACGAGACCATTGAATAGTCTATTGAATAGACCAGTGCCTAGTCTATTGACTAGACCAGTGCCTAGTCTATTGACTAGACCAGTGCCTAGTCTATTGACTAGACCAGTGTCTAGTCTATAGACTAGGCCAGTGTCTAGTCTATTGACGAGATCATTGCTTAGTCTATTGACTAGACCAATGTCTAGTCTATTAACTAGACCAATGTCTAGTCTATTAACTAGACCAGTGTCTAGTCTGTTGACTAGACCAGTGTCTAGTCTGTTGACTAGACCAGTGTCTAGTCTGTTGACTATTCTGTTGACTAGATCAGTGTCTAGTCTATTGACTAGATCACTGTCTAATCTATTGACTAGACCAGTGTCTATTCTATTGACTAGTGTTTAGTCTGTTGACTAGACCAGTGTCTAGTCTGTTGACTATTCTGTTGACTAGATCAGTGTTTAGTCTATTGACTAGATCACTGTCTAATCTATTGACTAGACCAGTGTCTAGTCTATTGACTAGACCAGTGTCTAGTCTATTGACTAAATCAGTGTCTAGTCTATTGACTAAATCAGTGTCTAGTCTATTGACCAGTGTCTAGTTTATTGACCAGTGTCTAGTCTATTGACTAGACCAGCGTCTGGTCTGTTGACTAGACCAGAGTCTAGTATGTTGACTAGACCAATGTCTAGTCTATTAACTAGACCAATGTCTAGTCTATTAACTAGACCAGTGTCTAGTCTGTTGACTAGACCAGTGTCTAGTCTGTTGACTATTCTGTTGACTAGATCAGTGTCTAGTCTATTGACTAGATCAGTGTTTAGTCTATTGACTAGATCACTGTCTAGTCTATTGACTAGACCAGTGTCTATTCTATTGACTAGTGTTTAGTCTGTTGACTAGACCAGTGTCTAGTCTGTTGACTAGACCAGTGTCTAGTCTGTTGACTATTCTGTTGACTAGATCAGTGTTGAGTCTATTGACTAGATCACTGTCTAATCTATTGACTAGACCAGTGTCTAGTCTATTGACTAAATCAGTGTCTAGTCTATTGACTAAATCAGTGTCTAGTCTATTGACCAGTGTCTAGTTTATTGACCAGTGTCTAGTCTATTGCCTAGACCAGCGTCTGGTCTGTTGACTAGAGCAGAGTCTAGTATGTTGACTAGACCAATGTCTAGTCTATTAACTAGACCAATGTCTAGTCTATTAACTAGACCAGTGTCTATTCTATTGACTAGACCAGTGCCTAGTCTATTGACTAGACCAGTGTCTAGTCTATTGACTAGACCAGTGTCTTGTTTATTGACGAGACCATTGTTTAGTCTATTAACTAAACCAGTATCTAGTCTATTGAATAGACAAGTGTCTACTCTATTGACTAGACAACTGTCTATCTAGTCCATTGACTAGACCACTGTCTATCTAGTCCATTGATTACACCACTGTCTACCTGGTCTATTGACTAGACCACTGTCTATCTAGATTATTGACTAGAACACTGTCTATCTAGTCCATTGTTTAGTCTATTAACTAAACCAGTGTCTAGTCTACTGACCAGACTATTGTCTAGTCTATTGACTAGACCATTGTCTGGTCTATTGACTTGACCATTGTATAGTTTATTGACTAGACCATTGCCTAGTTTATTGACTAGACCATTGTCTAGTCTATTGACTAGACCATTGTATAGTCTATTGACTAGACAAGTGTCTAGTCTGTTGACTAGACCATTGTATAGTCTATTGACTAGACCAGTGTCTAGTCTATTGACTAGACCATTGTCTAGTCTATTGACTAGATCATTGTCTAGTCTATTGACTAGACCATATGAAATAGACTCCAGCCTATATAGTATATGGATTCGAAAGAACACAAAGATTTATAGATAGCAAAAGTTTCAAGTTCATTAATTTTAAAACAGCAGCTTGTTTAACGAATCGTGAATAAGTAAAAAACCTACATTTTTAACAAATGTAACAACTATGTAGTAAAAACTTTGATGCATTATTTATGAACAAAATGTGAGTATAATAATCTTGAAATATATAGAACTTGAAAAAAACATTTATTTTAACTTTTTTTAATTAACCCCATCATTTGGTATTTTTATTGCGCTTGAATAACACTTGTTATTTAGGCCGTTATATTTTATCTTTTTCCCCAAACTTTAGCCAAAGATGTAGTAGTGTGAACCGTATGTATGTGTGGGTTACCAAGAAATGTAAAAGTATATGTACATATTTTACAGAATGAAACCCTTAAAAAATTGTTTTTAATTAAAAACTGTCATATTTAATTACGGTTGAGATTTTTCATATTTGTTTAATGTTTCTTTTTTAACCAACCAACACACGCACATCATACATACAGTTGCTGAAAGTGTGAGGTTTTTTATTTGACTTATATACATACACATATTTTTTATACTGGCTAAAAGAAACATTTCGCTAGAATTTCATAAATTTTCCTTTTTAGCACCTTTTTTTCTTTGTTTTATCTTTCATACATATTTTGTTTTTCTTAGGACCACATTGTTGGGGTAAACAACAATTTGTTGAGTGGGTTGTTTGTTTTTGTTTTTTTTTTGTAGATGAATAGCTAAAGACCAGCAGAGAAATATTTTATCATATAACTTTTTAAAGTTTTTCATTTTAAATACAACAATTTGAAGAAATAATTTTGAAAACTACAGAATCAGAAACTGAAAAAGTAACAGCTGCTAGCACGATTTTTCCATATAACCTGAATAATATTGTTCTAAATTGCTTTACACTAGTATAATGCCCTATTAGTTAGGTGTTATATAAATAATTGTGTATTGAGTACTGTAGCTATTCTATAAACTAAACTGTAGTTTAGTTAGTGACGCCAGGTGTCCCTTAAGGTTTAGATTCTATTCTCTTTGGATTATATCTAAAATATTTGACCCCAGTTATAAAATTTTCAAAGATATTGATGTTTGCGGTGGACTACTGTCTATATATAATAAACTACTGCTAATTGCCTACGCTGCTGTCTAGTCTACTAACTCAACTACTATCAAATCTATCCATTAGACTACTGTCTAGTCTAATGACTAGACTGCTATATATTATAATGCATAGACTACTAGGAGACTGTCTACTAGTCTAATCGCGAGACTACTGTCTGCTCTATTAACCAGACTACTGTCTATTGACTAGGCTGCTGTATATTTTATTTTCTATACAACTGCCTAGTCTGTTGAGTTCTGTATATTGACTAGACTGCTGTCAAGTCTAATGGCTAGAATATAGTGTAGAATAAGTATTAATTGAACTCGAGTGTCTAGATTACTTTCGACTAGACAGTGGTCTAAGTTACTAGTGACTAGACCGCTATCTAGTCTAATGCCTAGTCCACTTTGCTACTACATACTCAAATAAACAGGCTACCGTCTAATATAATGACTAGACTAATATCTAGTTTATTGACTATAGTACTGACTAGGATATAGACTACACTATATACAAGACTATAGACTAGACTATAAACTAGACTATAGTATAGACTATAGACTAGACGATAGACTAGACTATAGACTAGACTATAGACTAGACTATAGACTAGACTATAGACTAGAATATAGACTAGACTATAGACTAGACTATAGACTAGACTATAGACTAGACTATAGACTATAGACTAGACTATAGACTAGACTATAGACTAGACTATAGACTAGAATATAGACTAGACTATAGACTAGACTATAGACTAGACTATAGACTAGAATATAGACTAGACTATAGACTAGACTATAGACTAGACTATACACTAGACTATAGACTAGACTATAGACTAGACTATAGACTAGACTATAGACTAGACTATAGACTAGACTGTAGACTAGACTATAGACTAGACTATAGACTAGACTATAGACTAGACTATAGACTAGACTATAGACTAGACTATAGACTAGACTATAGACTAGACTATAGACTAGACTATAGACTAGACTATAGACTAGACTATAGACTAGACTATAGACTAGACTATAGACTAGACTATAGACTAGACTATAGACTAGACTATAGACTAGACTATAGACTAGACTATAGACTAGACTATAGACTAGACTATAGACTAGACTATAGACTAGACTATAGACTAGACTATAGACTAGACTATAGACTAGACTATAGACTAGACTATAGACTAGACTATAGACTAGACTATAGACTAGACTATAGACTAGACTATAGACTAGACTATAGACTAGACTATAGACTAGACTATAGACGACTATAGACTAGACTATAGACTAGACTATAGACTAGACTAGACTATAGACTAGACTATAGACTAGACTATAGACTAGACTATAGACTAGACTATAGACTAGACTATAGACTAGACTATAGACTAGACTATAGACTAGACTATAGACTAGACTATAGACTAGACTATAACTAGACTAGACTAGACTATAGACTAGACTATAGACTAGACTAGACTAGACTATAGACTAGACTATAGACTAGACTATAGACTAGACTATAGACTAGACTATAGACTAGACTATAGACTAGACTATAGACTAGACTATAGACTAGACTATAGACTAGACTATAGACTAGACTATAGACTAGACTAGACTAGACTAGACATAACTAGACTAGACTATAGACTAGACTATAGACTAGACTATAGACTAGACTATAGACTAGACTATAGACTAGACTATAGACTAGACTATAGACTAGACTATAGACTAGACTATAGACTAGACTATAGACTAGACTATAGACTAGACTATAGACTAGACTATAGACTAGACTATAGACTAGACTAGACTATAGACTAGACTATAGACTAGACTAGACTATAGACTAGACTATAGACTAGACTATAGACTAGACTATAGACTAGACTAGACTATAGACTAGACTATAGACTAGACTATAGACTAGACTATAGACTAGACTATAGACTAGACTATAGACTAGACTATAGACTAGACTATAGACTAGACTATAGACTAGACTATAGACTAGACTATAGACTAGACTATAGACTAGACTATAGACTAGACTATAGACTAGACTATAGACTATAGACTAGACTATAGACTAGACTATAGACTAGACTATAGACTATAGACTAGACTATAGACTAGTTTATTGACTAGACAACTTTTTTGCTCAATGACTAGACTGCACAGTTTATTAATTTAGACTAGTTTCATCACTGAACTAAAAAGCTGTCTAGTCAAGACTGTACTACTGTAAAGTCCTTTCACTAGACTATAGTGTAGTCTATTAACTAGAGTAGTTTCTAGTCCGTTGACTAAACTACTGTCTAGCCGTCTAGTGTCCTGTCTAGTCTATTGACTAGACTACTCTCTAGTCTATTGATTAAACTAGACAGTAGTTTAGTAAACTAAATATATGCAAGTAACTACCTTAATAGTTTACACAATACTTCATATGCTTTTTACAATATTTTCTTCTTCTGAAATTGTTAAACCTTTTTAAAGTTTCCAGCATTTTTTTAAACTTCTTCTTTCTCGGCATTATGGCTTTTTATTTTATTTGATTTCTTTTGTTTTTGTTGCTTTTATTTCCTGCGTAAAATAGAAGTTTTAACCTGAATTATACTGAAAAAGATTTATGAGATTTTATGCTGTGAATAATAGTTTTAAATAGCTGAAACCTACCATTATCCGTTTATGTATTTAGTTTATCTGGCAGGCAGGTTTGTATAGAATGTGCAAGTATATACATATGTATTTATGTAGTTATATTCTGTGTTATTTTATATAGCAGTAACAATACTGTTTTCTTGAAATATTTAACAAATTTTTATACCATTTCAGCTAAGGATAACAAATTACGAAGAAACTTGTTAAAGATTTACATAGTTTTGATATAACAAAGAAAGTTCAATTATGACTAAAAAAAAAAGTAAAAATTATGTTAAAAGTTTTTTATTTTATATCTTAATATGAAAGTTAAGCAACAATTAGCCAATGGAGTTAAAATTTTGGGTTTTATACAAGAAAACATAAAATTGCAAAGCTGAAGATTTAGGTACTTCAACACATATTTGCTAATCCTTTATATTTATTAGTCCAACCTGTGGTGATTAAAGAAATTATTCCAAATGCACAATAATGTAAGGTAAGGTAAAAACTTTACTCTTTCTTATATAAAAACATTTAAATCACTTATTTATTTATCCAAATATTTACACACTTTTTCACATATAATTAACATAATATTTACTATAATTATTTACTTATAATTTACTCAACTAATAAAATAATTTTTTTATTTATACTCACATTTAATCATAACAAAATTCAATTATTTACACAACTCATTAAGCAAAGTAAATTACCTGTAATGGGCGAGAAAATAAAAGAAAATTGATTAGAAAAATATGAAGGAGAAAAAAACAGCTAAAATAAATTTCAATGTAATTATAAAAAAACTTATTTAACCAAATTATTTATCATCATCAATTATATTGTAAAGACAAGAAAAACATTTATTTAACTAAATCTCAATATAGTCACCAAATCCATTAATTTATTTGACATTTACTACAAACACTTCTGATAGACCAAAACCAATCAGCCAAATTATTCTAAAGTTTAAATCTCTCATCAGAAGCAATCAAATGTAACTGTCACATGCAATGTCAACTAAGTAGTTTTTTGCCATCATAGAGATTACTAGAATACATTCGGTAAATGGTTAAACTTTGAAAAGTTATTTAAGAAAAAAACCTTTTATAACTACATAGTAGGTATTACATGCATACATACAAATGTACGGATTCACCTGGCTGCGAATGGTGTTTCAGTAAAGTCTGTAAAAGTCTGTGCATATTATACTTTAGTAATAATGCTAAAATTGCAACAGTTGCAAGTGCAGCTGGTCTGCGAAACATTAAAAAGAGAAACTTAAATCAGCTTACATTTACAGCCACCAATTTGTTTGATAGAATTTATTGGTTGTAAGAGAATGAAAAAAAGCACTTTGTTTTTGTATTAGGTTTGTTATTTATAATTTACTAGCTGACCCGACAGACGTTGTCCTGTCCAAATTAGAAAAAATGTTTATGTTCGATTTGTGATTTTAGATAAATCGAAAGAGTGAGCGTAAAAGTGGGCGTGGTCAATTATTCTTTCAGTAAAACTTTAAATTTGATTTTTAAATTTGATTACTACGAACATGTTTTAAAAAATTTAGCCAAATCGGTGCAGCCGTTTTCCGATTTTAGATAAATCGAAAAAAGTGGGCGTGGTAAATTTTTCTTTCAGTAAAATCTTAAATTAGATTACCACGACCATTTAAATAAAAAATTTAGCCAAATCGGTGCAGCCGTTTTCCGATTTTAGATAAATCGAAAAAAGTGTGCGGAAAAGTGGGCGTTGTCAATTTTTCTTTCCGTAAAAACCTAAGTTGGACTATGACGAACATTTCAGTAAAAAAATTGTCCAAATCGGTCTAGCCGTTCTCAACTGATGCAATTATCAACGAACGACAATTGATTTTTATTTATATAGAAGATAGATTACTGAATTCCAAATGTTTAAATCATCTAGTCTGTCCCACTGATTCTGATCTTTATTGTTTGTGTTAATTTTCAAGAGTACATCTCCTTTTAGGGTTCTCCTTACACGAAACACACATTCCCCGAGTTCATTTAGGTTTGGGTATGCTTTAATATATCGGTATAGCTTTCTTTCTCTTTTGTCGAAATAATCATTACATCTTTAATTTCCTTTCTATTTCGCGGTTTCTTTTTTGATTTCACTATTTCATAAGAACTGATTGTATCACTCGTATTTGGTATCTCCCTGACATTATCCCATTCGGCTTGTGAAACCTGTTGAACTTTACCTGCTTGTTTCCTTTTTTTGAAATTGGAGGCTTTTGGTGATACCTCATCAGATTCTTTTCCTCCTTTACAGTTCCTTCTGGCTAGTCTCGTTTTCGAGGTTTTCCCGTGGTGTTTCGGTATAAAATGCTTTTTGTTCGGAAAGGGTTGTCATCCACTTTCTGCTACTTGTTTTTATTGCCTGTAGCTTTGCCTTCAGCAGCACAACTGGCTTAGAATCTTTACGGTAATTGGATTTCGACGACTGAGAGCCCGTTTTCTCAATCTCCAAAGCAATTGTACCGTTTTTCTAGTCTATAGTCTAATCTATAGTCTAGTCTATAGTCTAGTCTATAGTCTAGTCTATAGTCTAGTCTATAGTCTAGTCTATAGTCTAGTCTATAGTCTAGTCTATAGTCTAGTCTATAGTCTAGTCTATAGTCTAGTCTATAGTCTAGTCTATAGTCTAGTCTATAGTCTAGTCTATAGTCTAGTCTATAGTCTAGTCTATAGTCTAGTCTATAGTCTAGTCTATAGTCTAGTCTATAGTCTAGTCTATAGTCTAGTCTATAGTCTAGTCTATAGTCTAGTCTAGTGCTATAGTCTAGTCTATAGTCTAGTCTATAGTCTAGTCTATAGTCTAGTCTATAGTCTAGTCTATAGTCTGTCTATAGTCCTAGTCTATAGTCCTTTCTAGTCTAGTCTATAGTCTAGTCTATAGTCTAGTCTAAGTCTAGTCCTATAGTCTAGTCTATAGTCTAGTCTATAGTCTAGTCTATAGTCTAGTCGATAGTCTAGTCTATAGTCTAGTCTATAGTCTAGTCTATAGTCTAGTCTATAGTCTAGTCTATAGTCCTAGTCTAGTCTAGCTATGAGTCTAAGTCTATAGTCTAGTCTATAGTCTAGTCTATAGTCTAGTCTATAGTCTAGTCTTAGTCTAGTCCTAGTCATGTCTATAGTCTAGTCTATAGTCTAGTCTATAGTCTAGTCTAGTATTCCTAGTCTAGTCTATTCCAGAGTCTAGTCTATAGTCTAGTCTTATCTAGTCTAGTCTAGTCTATCGTCTAGTCTATAGTCTAGTCTATAGCTCTAGTCCTATAGTCTAGTCTATAGTCTAGTCCTATAGTCTAGTCTATAGTCTAGTCTATATTCTAGTCTAGTCTATAGTCTAATCTATAGTCTAGTCTATAGTCTAGTCTATAGTCTAGTCTATAGTCTAGTCTATAGTCTAGTCTATAGTCTAGTCTATAGTCTAGTCTATAGTCTAGTCTATAGTCTAGTCTATAGTCTAGTCTATAGTCTAGTCTATAGTCTAGTCTATAGTCTAGTCTATAGTCTAGTCTATAGTCTAGTCTATAGTCTAGTCTATAGTCTAGTCTATAGTCTAGTCTATAGTCTAGTCTATAGTCTAGTCTATAGTCTAGTCTATAGTCTAGTCTATAGTCTAGTCTATAGTCTAGTCTATAGTCTAGTCTATAGTCTAGTCTATAGTCTAGTCTATAGTCTAGTCTATAGTCTAGTCTATAGTCTAGTCTATAGTATAGTCTATAGTCTAGTCTATAGTCTAGTCTATAGTCTAGTCTATAGTCTAGTCTATAGTCTAGTCTATAGTCTAGTCTATAGTCTAGTCTATAGTCTAGTCTATAGTCTAGTCTATAGTCTAGTCTATAGTCTAGTCTATAGTCTAGTCTATAGTCTAGTCTATAGTCTAGTCTATAGTCTAGTCTATAGTCTAGTCTATAGTCTAGTCTATAGTCTAGTCTATAGTCTAGTCTATAGTCTAGTCTATAGTCTAGTCTATAGTCTAGTCTATAGTCTAGTCTATAGTCTAGTCTAGTCTATAGTCTAGTCTATAGTCTAGTCTATAGTCTAGTCTATAGTCTAGTCTATAGTCTAGTCTATAGTCTAGTCTATAGTCTAGTCTATAGTCTAGTCTATAGTCTAGTCTATAGTCTAGTCTATAGTCTAGTCTATAGTCTAGTCTATAGTCTAGTCTATAGTCTAGTCTATAGTCCAGTCTATAGTCTAGTCTATAGTCTAGCCTATAGTCTATAGGTTGCAACCTAATGTTTATACCTTCGAAAGTAGGAAATTTTCTGATAAAATTATAAATATAGTTTTCGAAAAGACTTGTAGTTATCATTAGTTGTGGCAAAAATTTTAAGAAAAAAAACTTAAGTGATTGATATAAATAATACCCTAGGAAGATATAATTCTCATATTTACAAATACAAATTATTTATTAGCTTAAGTAAAAAACCCCACAAGCACTTAGAACGATTGTTAAGCCTTTAAAAATATCACCGCGAAAAAAACTCCCCCTTGACTTTTAACCTTAAAATAATGTTGATAAATTATAACAGAACACCAGGAAAAACACAATTAAACAAACTACAATTTATCAACACCTACAACATATCCTGTTCTCTACAAGACTGATAAAACTTAAACTTTTCCACGTTAAAGCTAACTAATTTATATAACACAGGCATTTTTATCATTTAACATAAAGTCGGTTTGCAGAAATTCGAAATAAAACTAAACTTGTTGGTACAACTAAAAACATCGATCACTTTTGTTGTGACAACTTAATTACTTTTTAAAGTGTGGGTCCCAAACGAATGCCATGTGTGTCTATATGCTGTACGTGTGGTTGGCTGTCATACAAACTTCAACACGGCCACAAGCATCCGTGAAAGATACTTATCATTATAGGATAGTATACACCATACATATGTATATATACATGTATGTATGTACATTTATAAAATTAAAAAGGGGAAATATTTTGCAGTTTGACCTTGAGAAAAAAAGTTTCAATTTTTAACACCCTTATTTAACAAAAAAAAAAATTACTGCTCAGCTGAGTGAGTGACGAAAGAAGCAAAATGGCAGGGAAAACTTTTATAAATTATTTTACTCGGTGACTATCATTTATGTTGGCTGCCCACAACCAGCAAAAGTTTCACATTTTTTTTACAGTTAATCTAAATAAAAAATATAAAATTAAAAAGTTTCCTTAACCAAAAATAAAAGCACCCTCTCATAAGATAAATTCTTTTAAATAATTTAAATAAAAACTAAATTAAAAAAGAAAACAATTAATTTATTTATAGTATACAAATTTTTAATCCTCCCCACATAAAAAAGTAATCCCTAAATTTTTTTCTTTATTTATTGTTGCATAGTTTAAGGATAAAATTTATTTATAACAAATTTTATAAATATTGTTTTATTCATACATGATGCAGTTGTTATTGTTATTTGAATGAAGTTTTTTTCTTTTTATATCTTTTGTTAACGTATATATGCATATATGTATGTGTGCATGTACGAAATGTACGGGAAATGAAAACAATTTATGTTTTTACATCCGTATATCTGTTTGTATCTTATGCTCTTTCGCTCTCTATGAGTAAATTTGCATCTGTGTGCATTGCAAATTCATAACACTACAAAACATTTATAACAAAACAATTTTATGGTTGAAAAAATATTTTACAATCAATTGTCACTGTTTTTTTTTTTCAATTTGAATTTTCATGTTATTCCATAATTTTTGTGGATTTAATTTCTACCAAATATACGTTTTTTTCCTCATAGAGAAACATAAGATAGTCGTAAAGCTCTGGAAATTTATCTGGAATTAGTTATCATTATATATTAGTAAAGATGATGGTGATTATTCTCTCTTTTGTAAAAATTATTCAATATCAAATTTCATCAAATTATACTGAAAATTGTGATCTGTAGTGTGCATACAAGGTTTACAAGGATTCACAAACAGACAGACGGACGGATAGACGGACATAGCTAAATCGTCACAAAAAATGATTCTCAGGCGATTGACATACTTTAAGGTGTGTAGGACCAATATTTTTAGGCGTTACAAATATCAGCACAAACGCACTATAGTTGTGGAGGGTATAAAAACATATAAGTATGTATTTCGTACTATCAAACAAGAATGAATAAGGCGTATGAGTAATATTCAATTACATGTTTATTTAATGTTACACATACTCTTATGGTATAAAAATGTAAAGTAGTAGGAGAACTATTTACTCTTAAACTTAAATGGAAAAACTGTAATAGCAAACTAGCTAAAATTATCAAAAAGATTTTATACAATAACTACCTATACCCAGTGTACTTCGCTACCCTCATTGTAATGGAATAAAATAAATATCTTTACTATAAATGTATATATAACTGCAATATCAAAATGTCCCCTTTTAGAGAAATCTATTAGTTTGATTTTATGATTATTGCAGAAAATTAAAAAAAAAAACAGTTGAAGAACGATAAAGTACCTGACAGTGCCTTTTTATAGATTTTCATTAAATCAGAAATTCCTCACATACAGATTTTTATACAATCAGGATGCTGCGTGTCCAATTTTAGGTTCAATACTACAGAAAATTCGAAAAGTATTAGTAAAATAACAAAAAAAAGTACCTGAAAGTATCCTTTTTAAAATTTCGTTCAATTAGGTTGCCGCTTGTTTAATTTTATGTTTATATATTCAATATTTTAGAAAACTCAAAAAGTATCAGTTGAAGTACAAAAAAGTACCAGAAAATACCCAAGTTTAAATTTGCATTCACTCAAGTTCTTGATTTGTTAGTTTTATGTTTCTAGGTACATTATAATAGAAAACTCAAAAAGTACCACTTGAAGAACGAAATATTACCAAAGGGCACCCTTTTATTAATTTTTAAAAACCAAATATTTTATTTAAATTTTTAAACCGTGAGCGTATGAGTAAGAGGACCTTTTATATGCGTCAATTATGAACCGATATTTATAAAATTTTGTACATAGATTTCGTTTGTATATAACTTGCATTTTAAATAAGGAAAACTCGTATTTTAATAACCAAAACTCTTTCCTGAAGGAAACCTTTTATAGGGGCTAGGGTCAGTTATAAATCAGTCCTCATTAAATTCCTAAGTATAAACTTTTTATGTCGATTTTAATCGCTGTACTTCCAATTATCTGAATTTTCTTCATAAAATTTTCTAAAGAGGATCTCATATGTAGGGTAGGGTCAATTGTTGACCTATCCTCATAACTTTTTGTAGACCGATTTTGGTTCATATAAAACTTGTTTACATTGAATATCATCGCTGTTCTCGCAATTAGCGTTCATGTAATTTTATAAAGGGGCTTATATGGAGGGGTAGGGTGAATTACCGACACATTCCGCATGAAATTCGTAGCGAATTTCATAACTCATATTTTTAAGCCAGTAATGATCGTTTAAGTAATTTTCTGAAGGGGACCTTGTATGGGCGGTAGGGTAAATTATGGACCGATGCTCCCTAAATTTGGTGGAGAGATTTTGGCACACATTAAACTTATGTGCGTCAATTTTCGTCACTACACTCATATTTTTAAGCCAGTAATGAGCATTATAGTTATTTGCAGAGGGGGACCTTATATGTCATTTATGGGCCGATCCAAAAAAAAAAATTGGTACAGAGGTTTTGGCTCAACGCTTTACTCGTATTTTTAAGACAGTAATGAGTGTTGAAGCTATTTCCTGAAGTGGACCAAATAGGGGGAGTAGGGCCAATTATGGACCTATCCACATAAAAGTTATTAAAAAGATTTTGGCTCGCAAGGAACTTAATTGTGCAAAATTGTATTGCTATATTCGTATTTTTTAGCCAGTAATGAGCGTTAAATTAATTTTCAGAAGGGGACCTTATATGGGGGGTGAGGTCATTTATGGGCCGATCCTAAAAAAAAATGGTAGAGAGATTTTGGTTCGTAAGAAACTTACTTATCCCGAATTTCATCGCTATACTTGCATTTTGAGGCCAGTAATGAGTGTTAAAGTCATTTTCAAAAGGGGACCTTATATGGGGGGTAGGGTCATATATGGGCCGATCCTAAAAAAAATTGGTTAAAAGGTTTTGGTTCGTAAGAAACTTACTTATACAGAACTTCATCGCTATACTCGAATTTTTAGGCCAGTAATGAGTGTTAAAGTCATTTTCTGAAGGGAACCTTATATAGGGGGTAGGGTCATTTATGGGCCGATCCTCAAAAAATTTAGTAGAAAGATTTTGTCTCATATGAAACTTATTTATGTCGAATTTCATCGCTATACTCGTCCATTTGTATGGGGGCTATCCGAAAAAGTGGACCGATATTGCCCATTTTCAATACCAAACAAACCTTAGCAATAGAGAATATTTATGCAAAATTTAAACTGCCTAGCTCCTCTCGTGTGGTCCCTATCATGATTTCAACAGACAGACGGACGGACAGACGGACGGACATGGCTAGAACGTCTTAGAATTTAATAAGGACCCGGAATACATATACTTTTATGGGTCTATGGCCAATATTTCGATGTGTTACAAACGGAATGACAAAATCAATATACCTCCCCATCTTTTTTGATGGTGGATATAACAAGTACCAAAAAGTAATATTTTATATGTTCTCACTTACTCCAAGCTCTACGTGCTTAATTTCATGTTTCTAAGTTCAATATTATAGAAAATTCAAAATGTACCTTTTGAAGAACGAAAAAGTACCACAAAGTCCCCTTTTTATAGGTAATTATATACTGCGGATTCAACTTAAATTCATGTTTCTAGGTTAAATTTTATAGAAAACGCAATTGTGGATATTTAAGTAAAATTTTGAAGGGGTCTTTGAATAGGGGCTATGGTCAAATGAAACTCTATAATTATAAAATTCATGAGGGTCATTAAGGTTAGTATAGAACTTGGTTTTGCAGCTTTTTGTCGAGATACAAGTATATTAAACATAATTATGAACTTAAAAGCCCTATTCGTTGGGTTCAGTTGTATGGGGGCTAGGTGAAATAATGGACCGATGTTAACCATTTTCAATAGGCTTCGTATCCAAATTTTATTGAATTATCTTCAAAATTGCGACCTGTAGTTTGATTACAAGGTTTACATGGACGGACGGACAGACGGACGGACATAAAATGATTCTAAGGCGATTGGTATACTTTAAGGTGGGTATAGGACCAATATTATTGTGTGTTACAAACATCAACATAAACCCAATATACCCTCCCCACCAAAGTGGTGTAGTTTATAAATATCTGCTATTTTTGCATCATTAAATTACAAATAAATTTTAAATACTACATTTAAATACTGATCATTTTAATAATAACTAGCTATACCCAGTGTGCTTCGCTACCCTCATCGTAATGGAATAAAATAAATATTATTGTAAATGTATATATATCTGCAATATCAAAAAGTCCCCTATTTAAATTTATGTTTATATATTCAATATTTTAGAAAACTCAAAAAGTACCAATGAAGTACGAAAAAGTAACAAAAGACCTCTTTTATTTAATTTCATGTTCCTAAGTTCAATATTATAGAAAATTAAAAAAGTACCAGTTGAAGAACGAAAAATTACCAAAGGTCCCCTTTTATAGATTCTCATTAACTCCGGGCTCCAAATGGTTAATTTCATGTTATAAAAAACACAAAAAGTACCTTTTGAAGAACGAAAAATTACCAAAAAGTCCTCTCTTATATGTTCTCACTTACTCCGGGCCCTACGTACTTAATTTCATGATTCTAGGTTCAATATTATAGAAAATTCAAAAAGTACCTTTTGAAGAACGAAAAAGTACCAAAAAGTCCCCTCTTATAGATTCTCATTTACTCCAGGCTCTATATGCTTAATTTCATGCTTCTAGGATCAATATTATAGAAAATTCAAAAAGTACCTTTTGAAGAACGAAAAAGTACCAAAAAGTCCCCTTTTATAGATTCTCATTTACTCCAGGCTCTACATGCTTAATTTCATGCTTCTAAGATCAATATTATAGAAAATTCAAAAAGTACTTTTTGAAGAACGGAAAAGTACCAAAAAGTCCCCTTTTATAGGTCCTCACTTAATTCGGGCTCTACATGTTTAATTTCATGTTTCTAGGTTCAATATTATAGAAAATTCAAAAAGTACCTTTTGAAGAACAAAAAAGTACCAAAAAGTCCCCTTTTATAGTTTCTCACTTAATCCAGGCTCTACATGCATACATTCATGTTTCTATTTTCAATATTATAGAAAATTCATAAAGTACCTTTTGAAGAACGAAAAAGTACCAAAAAGTCCCCTTTTATAGATTCTCATTTACTACGGGCTCTAAATGCTTATTTTCATGTTTCTAGGTTCAATTTAATAGAAAACTCAAAAAGTACCAGTCGAAGGACGAAAAAGTACCAAAAAGTCCACTTTTAGAAATTCTCATTTACTCCAGGCTCTACATGCTTAATTTCATGCTTCTAGGATCAATATTATAGAAAATTCAAAAAGTACCAGTCGAAAGACGAAAAATTACCAAAAAGTCCCCTTTTATAGATTCTCATTTACTAAGGGCTCTACATGCTTAATTTCATGTTTCTAGGTTAATTTTATAGAAAACTCAAAAAGTACCAGCCGAAAGACGAAAAAGTACCAAATAGTCCCCTTTTATAGATTCTCATTTACATACTTAATTTTATGTTTCTAGGTTAAATTTTATAGAAAACTCAAAAAGTACCAGTCGAAGGACGAAAAAGTACCAAAAAGTCCCCTTTTATAGATTCTCATTAACTAAGGCCTCCGCATGCTTAATTTCATGTTTCTAGGTTAAATTTTATAGAAAACTCAAAAAGTACCAGTCGAAGGACGAAAAAGTACCAAAAAGTCCCCTTTTATAGATTCTCATTTACTCCGGGCTCTACATGCTCAATTTCATGTTTCTAGGTTAAATTTTATAGAAAACTCAAAAAGTACCAGTCGAAAGACGAAAAAGTACCAAAAAGTCCCCTTTTATAGATTCTCATTTACTAAGGGCTCTACATGCTTAATTTCATGTTTCTAGGTTAAATTTTATAGAAAACTCAAAAAGTACCAGTCGAAGGACGAAAAAGTACCAAAAAGTCCCCTTTTATAGATTCTCATTTACTAAGGGCTCTACATGCTTAATTTCATGTTTCTATTTTAAATTTTATAGAAAACTCAAAAAGTACCAGTCGAAGGACGAAAAAGTACCAAAAAGTCCCCTATTATAGATTCTCATTTACTCTGGGCTCTACATGCTTAATTTCATGTTTCTAGGTTAAATTTTATAGAAAACTCAAAAAGTACCAGTCGAAGGACGAAAAAGTACCAAAAAGTCCCCTTTTATAGATTCTCATTTACTCCGGGCTCTACATGCTTAATTTCATGTTTCTAGGTTAAATTTTATAGAAAACTCAAAAAGTACCAGTCGAAGGACGAAAAAGTACCAAAAAGTCCCCTTTTATAGATTCTCATTTACTCCGGTCTCTACATGTTTAATTTCATGTTTCTAGGTTCAATATTATAGAAAATTCAAAAAGTACCTTTTGAAGAACGAAAAAGTACCAAAAAGTCCCATTTTATAGATTCTCATTTACTCCGAGCTCTACATGCTTAATTTCATGTTTCTAGGTTTAATTTTAAAGAAAACTCAAAAAAGTACCTGTGTAGAACGAAAAAGTACCGAAAAGTCCCTTTATTATTAATTTCATGTTTCTATTTCAATATCATAGAAAACTCAAAAAGGACCAGTTGGAGAATGAAAAGTACCAAAAAATATCACTTGATACCGGGGTTCCAAATAACACCCCATTAGGATATTTAGTGTTTCTAAATTTAAAAATTTTATCTAAATTGGATCATTGTGGTTGAATAAAATCAAATTTCCCGTTTTTACCCCTTTTGGTACTTTTTTACTCCCCATTAACGAAATAAAAATTCTATTCCAAAAAGTTGCAACATCGTAGTGGGAGCCCGTTATTATGTATTCATATGTATAAGTTAATAAACCAAAAACAATGTTTTATGAAAAAAGTACCAAAAATAGGTACAATTTTAACCCCTTAAACGTCCGAATATCCAAAAAGTACTAAATTCATATTTTTATTTTTTCGTTAAGTTATGAAGGAGTCAAAAATATTTTTTGAATGTGCACTGGTTTAAAAGATACATGGGGTGCGAAAAAAGTACCAAAATACAGTTTTTACCCGTTTATTCCCTAAAGGGGCCGAATTTTAAAAAAGTACCAGACACCTGTCCGTTTATTTTTTAAATGAACGGCGATAAGTTTTAAACTGTTTTTGTATCTTTTCTAGTTTAGGAGATATAAGGTTACCGAATTTACCCGTTTTTACCCTTTTTTATCCCCTAAACATTCGAATTTCCAAAAATCCCGTCTTAGTGGATCTATTTGGTGGGAGACCAACCTCCTGTCCAAATTTCAGCTCTTTAGCTTCAACCGTTTAGGCTGTGCGATGATGAATCAGTCAGTCAGTCAGTCAGTAACGTTAGAATTTTATATATATAGATAGATGAACAAATTACATTTTATATGCTTATTTCTTTATATAATACACTCAGCTTTTTTCCCCAACAATAATGATAATAATAATTTTAATTAATTACATTTTAATGGCAAGATATGAACACAAGAGAGTGTATTTTGTAGAGCAATAAGTATGAGACTTCATTAGCATTTTACCTTCACTGGTAATTACTTTAAAAACTTAGAGGTAATATGTTTTCTGAAACATATTTAATAAAAGGAAAGAAACTGGTAATAAATGAAGTAAAAGGGGAGCACTATTAAAGCGAACTTTAAAATACTTACATTTCTTCATGCATATACATATAAATATCTGCTAATATTTTTCATTAGAACGCAGCTCAGAGAACATGAGCACACGTGTATAACTAAAGTTAAGTGTAAGTGTTATATGTATGCGCGAGTATCTATTCATATATATTAACGACACTTGATATAAATTATATTGTAAATATACTAATACTAACACATAAATATAGCTAAATGTATGTATATACTTCACATACGCACAGTTTACATTAATATAATAGCAAGGGTGATGAGTATTTGCAAACAAATAATGAACTAGTAGCACATACTGAATAATAATTAATTATTCAAAAACTCTAAAAAAATTGCAATTATAAAAACTGCCTTGAGGAGATGTTGCACATTGAATGCTGCAATTCCGAGGTTTCCTCATTTTTCAACCCTCACTGTAGTCTATTCATAATACTTTAAACATACCAATACTTGTGCACCTTTTCTATCTGTTCATGCATAAGTTAATGAAGCAAAAACATTATGAATCTAACAAATAAAGTGTTTTATAGCGAAGAATTTCTAAGAAGGAAATGAAAACATACCGACACACATTTTAACACACATATGCACAAACAAAAGATAAGACAAACATTTTTAAATTCTGATGGAAAAGGAAATATTGATTTTTCGTTTGCCTTCTATAACTTAAATTATAAAATCAAATAGAATTATATAAAGGCAAGTATGTGTGTCTGTAAGTTGAAAAGAAAGTTTTGGTTCTACTTTTCGATTCGATTTGTTTAAAAACATTTGAAGTTTTCTTTTTTTTTAACAATTTGTGGAAATTTTAAAGCAAACAAACCGTAAATGAAAAATCAAATAGTTATAACTTTTATTACTTTCCACAAAAAAATGAAATGGAATCCAATATACTTTTCAGTGTCTCAATCAATTTAAGCAAACAATACTTTAGTTAAAACAACAAAAAATAAAACAACAAAAAACACAAACAACAACAAAAACAACTTAATTGAAAACAATCATAAATGAAAGTAACGCACAGTAGGATAATTTAGGTAAAATTTGCAAAAATTATAATCAAGCTTAAAAAAAGATATTCACATAATGTTTACTGCATTAAAATTATGGTATATTAATACTAGACTAGCATATAGTCTAGTATGCAGTCTAGTTTACAGTCTGATCTATAGTCTAATTTGTAGTATAGTTTATATTGTAGTTTATAGTATAATTAATAGTTAAATTTATAGTCTAGTCTAGTCTATAGTCTAGTCTATAGTCTAGTCTATAATCTAGTCTATAGTCTAGTCTATAGTCTAGTCTATAGTCTAGTCTATAGTCTAGTCTATAGTCTAGTCTATAGTCTAGTCTATAGTCTAGTCTATAGTCTAGTCTATAGTCTAGTCTATAGTCTAGTCTATAGTCTAGTCTATAGTCTAGTCTATAGTCTAGTCTATAGTCTAGTCTATAGTCTAGTCTATAGTCTAGTCTATAGTCTAGTCTATAGTCTAGTCTATAGTCTATCTAGTCTAGTCTATAGTCTAGTCTATAGTCTAGTCTATAGTCTAGTCTATAGTCTAGTCTATAGTCTAGTCTATAGTCTAGTCTATAGTCTAGTCTATAGTCTAGTCTATAGTCTAGTCTATAGTCTAGTCTATAGTCTAGTCTATAGTCTAGTCTATAGTCTAGTCTATAGTCTAGTCTATAGTCTAGTCTATAGTCTAGTCTATAGTCTAGTCTATAGTCTAGTCTATAGTCTAGTCTATAGTCTAGTCTATAGTCTAGTCTATAGTCTAGTCTATAGTCTAGTCTATAGTCTAGTCTATAGTCTAGTCTATAGTCTAGTCTATAGTCTAGTCTATAGTCTAGTCTATAGTCTAGTCTATAGCCTAGTCTATAGTCTAGTCTATAGTCTAGTCTATAGTCTAGTCTATAGTCTAGTCTATAGTCTAGTCTATAGTCTAGTCTATAGTCTAGTCTATAGTCTAGTCTATAGTCTAGTCTATAGTCTAGTCTATAGTCTAGTCTATAGTCTAGTCTATCGTCTAGTCTATAGTCTAGTCTATAGTCTAGTCCATAGTCTAGTCTATAGTCTAGTCTATAGTCTAGTCTATCGTCTAGTCTATAGTCTAGTCTATAGTCTAGTCTATAGTCTAGTCTATAGTCTAGTCTATAGTCTAGTCTATAGTCTAGTCTATAGTCTAGTCTATAGTCTAGTCTATAGTCTAGTCTATAGTCTAGTCTATAGTCTAGTCTATAGTCTAGTCTATAGTCTAGTCTATAGTC
This sequence comes from Lucilia sericata, assembly GCF_015586225.1. Classification (NCBI taxonomy): domain Eukaryota; kingdom Metazoa; phylum Arthropoda; class Insecta; order Diptera; family Calliphoridae; genus Lucilia; species Lucilia sericata. Next base: position 22,497 of record NW_023996091.1, on the reverse strand, counting down.
TAGTCTATAGTCTAGTCTATAGTCTAGTCTATAGTCTAGTCTATAGTCTAGTCTATAGTCTATTCTAGTCTATAGTCTGGTCTATAGTCTAGTCTATAGTCTAGTCTATAGTCTAGTCTATAGTCTAGTCTATAGTCTAGTCTATAGTCTAGTCTATAGTCTAGTCTATAGTCTAGTCTATCTAGTCTATAGTCTAGTCTATAGTCTAGTCTATAGTCTAGTCTATAGTCTAGTCTATAGTCTAGTCTATAGTCTAGTCTATAGTCTAGTCTATAGTCTAGTCTATAGTCTAGTCTATAGTCTAGTCTATAGTCTAGTCTATAGTCTAGTCTATAGTCTAGTCTATAGTCTAGTCTATAGTCTAGTCTATAGTCTAGTCTATAGTCTAGTCTATAGTCTAGTCTATAGTCTAGTCTATAGTCTATGGTCTATAGTCTATGGTCTATAGTCTAGTCTATAGTCTAGTCTATAGTCTAGTCTATAGTCTAGTCTATAGTCTAGTCTATAGTCTAGTCTATAGTCTAGTCTATAGTCTAGTCTATGTCTAGTCTATAGTCTAGTCTATAGTCTAGTCTATAGTCTAGTCTATAGTCTAGTCTAGTCTAGTCTATAGTCTAGTCTATAGTCTAGTCTATAGTCTAGTCTATAGTCTAGTCTATAGTCTAGTCTATAGTCTAGTCTATAGTCTAGTCTATAGTCTAGTCTATAGTCTAGTCTATAGTCTATTCTATAGTCTAGTATAGTCTAGTCTATAGTCTAGTCTATAGTCTAGTCTATAGTCTAGTTTATAGTCTAGTCTATAGTCTAGTCTATAGTCTAGTCTATAGTCTAGTCTATAGTCTAGTCTATAATCTAGTCTATAGTCTAGTCTATAGTCTAGTCTATAATCTAGTCTATAGTCTATATAGTCTATAGTCTAGTCTATAGTCTAGTCTATAATCTAGTCTATAGTCTAGTCTATAATCTAGTCTATAGTCATGACTATAATCTAGTCGATAGTCATGTCTATAGTCTAGTAGTTATATGGAGTAGTTTACTATCTATCCCATTCCAAGCCATTGTGCAATATCCAAAAGAATATACAATAAGAGCAAACACTATAAATACCAATAACAAAAAAACTTCGAAATTAAGTGAAATATTCTTATAAAATTATTGAATTGATTGAAAAATCAATCCAATAACTTACATCCTCACTCACTAATATCATAAAACGCAATCATGCAATCACACCGACTAAAACTCACACACAAGGTTACCATCCTTCGAAACCATTAGAAAACCGCAATTTTTAAATTTATCATCATTATGTAGAAAAATCATGAGAGCTTTCGATGTGTGTTTACTTACTTATATTTATTTAAGGACATTTCACTTTTGATTTCATTCATTTTTTCTTACCTCCGATTGTCATCGACCTCCCTCCGTTCTTACACACACAATTGACAGTAGAGTATTTGTTAGAAAAATCTCAAATGCTTCAACGAATGAATTGTAAACAATAATGATACATAGTATTGCTTCAATGGAACTACATATCTGTAATGATTGACATTTACTGTAGTCTTAAAGTAGGACCTCTATCATCCCCATGACCACATCTTCGAGAATGTCTAGATGACAGAATTTACGCAAAGTAAACAATAACGTTTCATTGCAAAATACTCGTAACGAAAATAAAAACAAAATATATGATAGTTCCCATTGTAGGCGATGCCAGCTATCGTATGATGGTGTTTAGGGGATTTTTATTTTTTGACAAATCATTGAAAAGAGTAAATACTTTAAAATAAATTTCAAATGTTATTAAACAATATTTATATTAAGAGATATATGAAAAAAATTTAAGCTAAAATACCTTAACATATCTGAGAGCTCTAGCCCCTCAAATACCAGAGATGTGAAGCACAGATACGTACATCCCTAGCATTTTTGTTATGTTCAATCTTCAAGAATGAAATATATAAAATTTTGTAGTTTCTAGTTTTTTTTGAGTTCTTTCTTCATTTTCTTGTTTATGCAACTTATAATATTTATTGGTTGTGGAGATTTTTATTTTCAAGATTTTCTTTTGCTTATATAAGCATACGTATACATACACATATAAACCTCTGCTGCACAAACCCTGCTACATTTTAGTCCCTAAACTATAAGTTTTATAGTTTTTGGCCAAATAAAGCTGATGGCACACATACATATAAACAGACAGAGTACAATATTGGCAAAAGGAATTTGTTAACGAACACAGCTCTGTGAAAGAAGCTGTATATGAATCTTGTTTTTTGTTTTTTGTGCCAAGGATGTAGAACATTGATGTTATTGTTATGGCAATGTTGTTGTTATTTTTATAATGCTGTTGCTGCTGTTTGTTGTTGTATATATTCATATGTACATAGGTGTATACTTAGTTTAGTTTGGGTTGAAGTTTTACAATATTGATGTTGTTAGCAAAAACGGAAAAAAACTTAAAGCAACAACCTTGTGATAGATACTTTTAATACACACACTCCTACACACTCATTGTTGTAAACATTTAACGTGCAATCACCTCATCTTTGTATCATTGATTGAGTGTTTCGGTGTGTGTATGTAGTATGTGTCAAAGTTTTAATATTTCCGAGAAATGTTAGCAGGAGTTAATGTACTTTTTATAGTAAAATGTATATGTATACTATTCAGCTATTCATACCCAGTGTGTTTTCCTACCACGTGCCACGCCCCATATAGCTAGGGCGCTCGTGTATTCCTACGGTTGTAAAGGTCCATATAAAATTTGAGGACTTTAGCTGTTGCATCTCATAAATTGCAACAGCTAAAGTAAGTAAACTTTAAATTTTTAAGTAAAAAGTAGTCCGTAGCTCCTTCTAGTGTTCCAAATATAAATGTTTATATTTTCAATTCATATGGAAGCAGCCACCCCCACTTTTGCTTTTGCAGCCATTTTTGTTTCAAGTATTTAAATTTATACTAAAGTTAAGATAGGTTAGGTTTGACAGGTGTCTGCATCGAGTATCCGAAATTACAGCTTTACTTGGGTCCAATAATAATTCTTTTGTAATTTTAACTGTAAGAAGAAGAGAAGAGTAGGGATAGCAGAAAGATAGCAGAGGAAGGGGAAAGTCGGAAAATCTGAAAAAGCCCTAGAAATAATGATATGGAGACGTAAGGTGAGAAAACATTACGTCCAGCTTAGTGTGAATTTTTAGTTCACAACCATTTTGACAGGTTCAGGAATGCAGTAAGTCGTTCTAGTTGAACATTCGATAGATCTAATAGATCATTAAAATAAGTTGACCCTAAGGTCCGAAAACGAGCTGGACAGTGACAGAGGAGATGGACTACTGTCTCCTATTCATCTTCATTTTGTCAACTTCTACAGAAATCGCTGTACGGTAAACCAATGCACCTTGCATGGTTGCCAGTTATGACCGATACCATATTACCTAACTGAAGTGTTTGAAGATTAACAAATTGGCGGTTCTATGTGGATCCATTTTGGACCACAACTTTCGAGAGATCGATCAAGTATGCTCCTCCGACCAGCGAATTTGAGTATTTACATGGAAATATTCAATAATATGCCTTTTTACGACAGACAGTGGAAAACCACAGAATTTGTACACGTCCATATCTCCTAACATGATTCCAGTCTTTGCCAAGATGTCAGCAATATTATTGACATATATAGTCCCGTGTCCTTTACCCATATAAGGGTGATGTTCGAATGTCTCACCATCTCCTTTATAGACGTCCGGCATTCTTGGACAAGTCGTGATGTTGAGAAAACGCCAATCAAGGCTTGACTATCAGTACAAATTCTGATATCCCTATTGGATATCCGATAGTACATCAACAAATTGAAGCCCTCTTGATTGATGCTATTTCAGCTTGGAGGATACTGCAGTCATCATTGAGTCCAAATGAGAAGTTTGTCCCAAACTCTTCAATGAAAACGCTTCCACCAAACCCATTCATTGTCTTGTATCCATCTGTATATATACGAAAGCATTTTGTAGACTGAAGGAGGAATTCTTGATACGCCGAAGATATTTGTAATAAACGGCATGAAGGTATGCGTTATAAGATCTATAGTCTTCGATGTCCACTGGAGTCTAGTTTAGCATAGCAAACAATGCCTTTGTGGGAGTTGTTCTCATAGCACCGGTGATGAGAAGGACAGGCGATCTCACAACCTTTTCAAGATGATTTCTGTATGAGGCACGCCACCATGCAACTACCGCATACAGCATTATTGGCTTAACTAAAGCCTCAAACAGCCAATTTACATTTTTGCCGTTAATACCCCAGTGCATGCCAATGCCCTTTCTGCACACATTTAGAGCCTTTATGGCCTTTGATGTTTTGGAGAGTACATTCATACTAAAGTTGTTCGTACAAAATTTTAGGACTTTAGCTGTTGAAATTTCTGAGATATCCGACTTTTAATAATTATTTTATAAGTAGGCGTGACACCTTACAAACTTTAAGTTTTGAAGTAAAAAATAGTCCATAGATCCTTATAGGATGATGTTATAGTGTTCCAGATATAGATGTTTATATTTTTTATTTATATGGAAGTTGCCACGCCCACTATTGCTGGTGCAGCCATTTTTGTTCCAAATATTTAAATTCATACTTATTCGTACAAAATTTTAACACTTTTTTTATAGTTTCCTAGATATACAAATGAAGTAAATAATATGGGAAGTACTCCGCCCACTTTTTCACTTCCGCACATTCTAAAATATTCATATTGCAACTGAAATTACTCTTACAAAACTTGGGGACTCTATCTGTTGTGGTCCTCACAATATACGCATTTTGGTATTGACTGTTAATAGTAGGCGTGGAATGTGCTACGCCCACTATTGTTATTTTGTCCGTTTTTTTCCAATCTTCTTGTAATTGTCAATGAAGTCTGTGCAAATTGATAACTTTAGATGTGGTAGTTCACTCAGTTTAATTTCAATACTTTTTATGTACGTGGGCGTGTTAGCCCGCCCACTTAAAATTTTGATCGAAAGTGTTCCTTTCAGACCTTTTTTATTAACCCTCCAGAAAAATCTTAAAATCTTGAACGAAAGTGTTCCTTTCAGACCTTTTTTATTAACCCTCCAGAAAAATCTATTTGTACAATTTATTTCCTTCCCAAAAAAGCACTTAAGTAGGTTTAATTCTAAATGAAAGTTTTAATCATTAATTCGGGTTAATCACTACGAACTGCAGGGTTTCATGTAAAGCTATAGGTGTTTGTATTGTTGTTAGTCCTTTAGCTTCAATATATATATTTTAGTTTATTTTTCTTTAAATTTTAAATTAATTCCTAAATTTAGTTTAATATTTATGAACAATAGAAAAAGCTTTCTAAAATTATAAACAATATTGCGAAAGGTTTAATAAAACTATCAAGAGAAAAGATAATAGGCAGCTGTGAAAATGTTGTTTATTATCCAGGTTTGAGGGTAATAGATACATTGTCGAATAACAATTGTAATTTGATTTTTTTTGCAATTATTTGTAATGTGTAATTGCACAAAACTCTATTATAATAACTTGTAATGCCATACGTAATCCTTTTACTATATTATAATTCCCAACAAGTTTATGTGAATTTTAATATAGAAGTTCAAAGAGAATAGAAAATTTTAATTTTCCCGAAATCCACTGACTTTAAATCGCAAGTACAGCTTAACTGTAAGAGGCATTGATCTAATTTATTTTCTATAATACTCCTTAACCATTGTTCACACCCACTAAAGTGGTGTAGGATATAAAAATTCTAAAATGACAGTTCTTCGGGACAGTCTATTTTATATATAGCGTAAATGGAACTCAAATTAAACAAACAATAAATTCAGTTTTATTCTATTCACTCAAATATAAAACGTTTGTAACTATGTAAATCCAAAAATAACAATTAAAATAAATAAAATGCTAGTGATTAAAATTTAAATAAATATCACTAAAAGCAAGAACAATACAACTCAAAAACTTATATTCGTTATCAATTTATTTTTAACAAATTATACTCTCAATTTCTACAGAAAACACAATATTTTAAAAAAACTTAAATTTACTACTTAGTACAGTTTTATAACGACTAACAAATAACTGATTTAGTTGGTATCAAATGAAGGTTACCATAGTTAGGCGGTTAGACAGACTGCTTTGGTGGCAGGACTTTTTGGTTATGGTTAGTTGGTTGGTAGGATGGTTAGATGGATGAATTAAATTGATGAATAATTTGTTTGTAGCATGTTTTTATATGTTCTCTAATCTCATGGGAAAATAAACAACTGTTTGAAAATTTATGCAAAACTTACAAATTCTTTTACATAATTTTTCCTAAAAAAATAAAACAAAAAAATTGGCATTATAAATATGTAAATAAATTTAAGCTACGTAAATCGATTGCTTGAGTGTCCAACATTAACAACAACAGGAATATCCATACTTCCAAAAGTTATGTTTACATGATTTAATAAGAAATGAGCGTGACAACTAAACAATCGATATTTATTGGGAACAGAAACGTCCCTAATAATACCTTCTAATAGATAATATTGTCAAAAAAACAAAGTGTTTCTTTTATAATATGAGAAAGTTTTTATTAAAAAAATTGGTCACAGTTTTCCTTAAATTTCACAAATTCTGAGATTTCTCACAATGTGAGGTGAATATGAGAGAATATTCTTTAGAAAGTTTTGACACAATATCAGTTTATAAAATGTCCTCTCAATGGAAGGAAGAGAGAGGTTTCTTTAAAAAATGTTCACACAATGTGAGAAAGTTTTCTTTAGAAAATTATGTCATAATGTAAGAGAGTTTTCTTTAGAAGAATTAGTCACAATGTGAGAGAGTTTTCTTTAGAAGAAATTGTCACAATGTAAGAGAGTTTGGTTTAAAAAGTTTTACCATAATGTAAGAGAGTTTTTTTTTTTTTGAAAATTTTATCACAATGTGAGAGAGTGTTCTTTAGAAAAATTTGTCATAATGTGAGAGAGACTTCTTTAGAAAAAATTGTCAAAATGTAAGAGAGTTTTCTTTAACAAAATTTCTAACAATGTGAGAGAGTTTTCTTTAGAAGAAATTGTCACAATGTAAGTGAGTTTTGTTTAAAAAGTTTTGCCATAATGTGAGAGAGACTTCTTTAGAAAAATTTGTCATAATGTGAGAGACACTTCTTTAGAAAAATTTTTCATAATGTGAGAGAGTCTTCTTTAGAAAAATTTGTCACAATGTGAGAGAGTATTCTCTGTGTTAATTTAGAGAATTTTCTTCACAATATGAGAGAAAGTTTTGTAACAATGTTTATAAAATTTACTCACAATGGAAGAAAGAGAGATTTTTTTAAAAAATTTCGTCACAATGTGAGAGAATTTTCTTTAGAAAAGTTTATCTCAATGTAATAGAGTTTTTTTAAAAAAATTGTCATAATGAAAAAAGAGTTTTCTTAAGAAAATTTTGTCGTAATGTGAGAGAGTTTTGTTTCGAAAAATTATTCACAATGTAAGAGAGTTTTGTTTAGAAAAGTTTCTCTCAATGTAAGAGAGTTTTCTTTAGAAAAATTTTTCATAATGTGAGAGAGACTTCTTTAGAAAAATTGTTCACAATGTAAGAGAGTTTTTTTAGAAAATTTTTTCATAATGTGCCACGGTTTTCTTTAAAAAATGTCTCAGCGAGAGAGTATTAATTGTCTCCTAATGTGACAGAGTTTTCTTCTGTAAATTTTTGAGAATTTTGAGAGAATTTTTTATAAAATATTCAGAGAATATAAGAGTGTATCCTTTAGAATATATTGTCACAATGTGAGAGAGTTTTCTTTAGATCATTTGATCATAATATGAAAGAGTTTTATTTAGAAAATTTTGTCATAAATTAGAAGAGCATGTTTCAGAAATTTTTTCCACAATGTGACAAAAATTTTTAAGAAAATTTTCTCACAATGAGAGAGAGTCAAGTTTCTTTTAAAAACGTTCTCACAATGTGAGTTCTTTAGAGATTTTTTTTACAAATGAGGGAGTTTTTTTTTAGAAAATTTTCTTACAATGGGAGAGAGTTTCTTGTAGAAGATTGTCCCAAAATTGAAATAGTTTTCTTTATAAAAATTTCCCACAATATAAAGATGTTAAGAAAATTTTTATAATATTGACTGAAAAATAATTCCAATTTAACTTGATTATGTAAATCACGTTAAATACCAAGAATTTTCTTTAGAAATATAGATGAAATTTTACCATACTCTAAGATTTTATCTTTAAAATATGTCCTCTACAGGCATATATCAATATGCCAAAAAAAAAAAAAAACAAGCAATCGGAAATATTTTGGCATAAAACAAATTACAGTCAAGAGAAAAAGAGTTAAATAAAAACCCGTAAAAAGTTGAAACAACTTAAACCAATAATTTATTTATACAATTTTACACCCTCAATGTCTATTAAATAATGTAATGTAAAGTTGACAAGCAAATAGCAACACAAATGGCAACAGCAACAGAACTGAACTGATTCAACGAGCAATACAACACATTCCTTGCTGACTGACATTCACGTTTTCCGTTTTTTGGCCACAATTTAATGACGTTGTTTGGATGATGTTCAAGTTTTTTTTTTATTTTAAAACAAGTACTTCAACGTTTGTGGGGATGTGTGTGAGCATAGGTGAGAATGTATTTATATATGTAAGTGAAAGTGATATATTTGCATTGCAAAAATATTTTCTTATATATATGGCATCCGTAAAATAAATATATTTTTTTTTCTGCCAATATTTATGCCAAAAATATTTTAAAGCCACTTTTTCTAAACAAATACCAAAAGAAATTGTTGCATTTTCTCAGGTTGTCTTCGATTTGGAATGTAATTAGTGTTTATAAAAAACCGACTTTTGGAAAAACCGGTTTTTCGGTTAACCGAAAATTAACCATTTCTAAAAAACCGGTTTGTCGGTTAACCGAGTATAAAAAACCGGTTAAACCGGTTAACCGAAATGTTTGGAAATCTTTAAAATATTATAATATATAGTTGAAAAATGCCATTTTGCGAAATATTATAAATTACTTAATAAGATATTTGCACTTTTTAGTATAGATATGTACATTAATATATATCATAAGAAAACAAACTTATATAGATCTGAAGATATTATTGATTCGTTAGGTATATGGAAGTTGCCATACGAGGGATAAATTAACCATATATATCAATAGCAAAAATTATGCCCAGAACTATAAACAGTGTTCAGGTTCGCGACGATTGTCTCGACATAGACAGTGACCTCCCTCCACTCACTACGCCTGTGGTTGTTCAAATTACTGTGAATGACGCTTAGGAATATTGACAGGTGTCATTCTGACTTCCTGTCAATCAACCTAAGCGCCATTACAGTTTGTGAAAAACCCCAGCAGCATAAGTTCTCGGACGGCAACAACAATCCTTATGTTTCGATAAATAAAGTCCGTTTTGAGAACGTTTGAGAAACTTCTCGATTTTTATTATACTCACGCAGTAAACAAGTAAGTATATAGATAATATTTGTTTAACAATCTTAGGTCTGTTTTCATATGCACAAACGGAAAATAATGTTTAAAATTATCTATCCAAAATTTTTAAAAATCACAATAAAATATCAAAGAAAACATACAATTTTGTACTATAAATTAGATTTTTTTGAAACCGGTTAACCGAGACTTAAAAACCGGATAACCCGGTTAACCGAAAACCAATGTTTTAAAAAACCGGTTTGCGAAAAACCGAAATATGCAATAAAAACCGGTTTTTCGGTTAACCGGTTAACCGGTTTATAAACACTAAATGTAATCGCTAGTTTTGTAGTATTGAACATTAAAGAAAAGGCGAAAACCTTGAATGCATAAATTCCGATTACCAAGAAAACGAAGAACTTGTCTGTTTTGTTTGCCAATCTAAATAGAAATAAAATATATATTCAACAATATTTATTTGAAAACTTAAATATCGAAGAAGTAGCTTTACAAAATTCCATCTAATTTATAATCTTATGTACGTGATTTTAGATTTTTCTTCTATATTCTAGGGCATTAAAAGAAAACACGTTCTTTACAAGCAGATTTTATTGAAAATTCTTTAGGATTGTGTTAAAGTTGACTGAGAGATAGCAGAGCTTTACAAGAATTCATTATTGATTGTATGCTGAATATTTTGAAAGCCACTGGAGATTATACTTCTAAGCGATCGAAAAAGTTTTCTTTAGAAAGAGTTTCCTTTCTTTCTTAAAGTTGCTCCAAATATGAGAGATTTCTCTTAAAAATTTTCTCTCAATATGTGAGAGTAGAAAGTTTTCTTTTAAAAGTTCCTCAAAATATGAGACCGTTTTCTTTTGAAATTTTTCTCATAATGTGGGACAGTTTTCTTACAAAGTGAGAGAGGTTTCTTTTGAAAAATTTTTCACATTGTGAGAGAGTGTTTTTTCACAAATGTTTCTTAGAATGTGAGAGTAGTTTCTTTATTAGAGATTCTGAAAATGTGAAACTTTCCTCACGGTGTGAGAGAGGTTTCTTTAGGAACTTTTCTCACAATGGGAGAGAATTTTTTTTCACAAAAGTTTCTTAAAATGTGAGAGTAGTTTCTTTAGAAAAGTTTCTGAAAATGTGAAAGCTTTCTTTCTTTAAGAGAGAGTTATTCTTTAGAAAAGTTTATGAAAATGTGAAAGCTTTCTTTCTTTAAGAGAGAGTTATTTTTGAAAATTTTTTCAAAATGTTTGAGACTTTTCATCAGAATATTTTTTCAGAATGTGAGAGAGTTTCTTTAGAAACTTTTCCCAAAATGTGAGAGAATTTTCTTTAGAAAATGTTCTCACAATGTGAGAGAGTTTCTTTAGAAACTTTTCCCAAAATGTGAGAGAATTTTCTTTAGAAAATGTTCTCACAATGTGAGAGAGTTTTCTTTAGAAACTTTCTCCACAATGTGAAAGAGTTTTCTTTAGATAATGTTCTCACAATTTGAGAGAGTTTTATTTAGAAAATGATCTCACAATGTGAGAGAGTTTTATTTAGAAATTTTTCACACAATGTGTAAGAGTATTATTTAGAGAATGTTCTCACAATGTGAAAGAGATTTCCTTATAAAATGTTCACACAATGTGAGAGAGTTTTTTTAGAAAATGTTCTCACAAAGTGAGAAAATTTTCTTCACAAAAGTTTTCACAATATGAGACAGTTTTCTTTAGAAAATGTTCTTGAAATGTGAGAAAGTTCTCAATATAAAAATATCTCACACCGTAAGAGAGTTTTCCACATAATAGTTCCTTATCATTTACATTCAACTATTCACTCTTTAAGCCTCTTTTAGAAATAAATACATTTGTTTATTTCAACATTTCACCATACACTTAACTCCATACTTATACAGAGTACTTTTTTAAAGCCAACAATATTATTTGATTTTCAAGGTAAAAGACAGGAAAGAAAAATTACTTTTTTTGTTTGTTTTGTAGATAAGCTCCAACTGTTTTATGTCGAATCGATAGACCTTTAAATAACTTTTACATTTTGCACTTGTTTTTTCCAAATGTATCATATGAATTCACTGAGGATAGCAAAATTTATAAATATTATACTTGTATTCTAATGTCTTCCGGCTTACTTTACTAACATTCTACGATATAAAGAAGATTTTTTTATTATATTAGGGAAAAAATGTACAAGGATTTAAATTTGTTTAATGGAAAATTTACCAAATATTTCTTTACATATTTTTTCGAGGGGATAAATATACTTGTTTAAGACAAGTGCTTTTTTTTATAAAAAATTGGTTGTTTGTACGTGCCAAAAGATTAACAGGAAATATAGAGTTTTTATAATTTCATAACAGGTAATGTCAAAGGTCATTAAATGTGAAATTGTTAGAATTTAAGGGAAGAAAATAACCAATAACAGATTTAAGTATATACAGTACTTTAAAAGTTTAAAACATGTTGTCAACAGAGATATTTTCAGAAGAAAATGATCTCATACCATGATCAATTTTTCTATAGAAAGTGTTCTCACATTGTTAGCCAATTTTCTATAGAAAATATTCTCATATTGTGATATTTTCTATAGAAAATCTTCTCTCAATTAAGAGCAAATTTTCTGTAAAAAATCTTTTCACATAGTCTCCGTTTGAGCAAATTTTCTATGAAAAATAGTCTCACATTGTGAGCAAATTTTCTACAGAAAATAGTCTCACATTGTGAGTAAATTTTCTATAGAAAAAAGTCTCACATTGTGAGCAAATCTTCTATAGAAAATGGTCTCACATTGTGAGCAAATCTTCTATAGAAAATAGTCTCACATTGTGAGCAAATCTTCTATAGAAAATAGTCTCACATTGTGAGCAAATCTTCTATAGAAAATAGTCTCACATTGTGAGCAAATTTTATATAGAAAATAGTCTCACATTGTGAGCAAAATTTCTATAGAAAATAGTCTCACATTGTGATCAAAATTTCTATAGAAAATAGTCTCACATTGTGAGCAAATTTTCTATAGAAAATGGTCTCACATTGTGAGCAAATTTTCTATAGAAAATGGTCTCACATTGTGAGCAAGTTTTCTATAGAAAATGGTCTCACATTGTGAGCAAATTTTCTATAGAAAATAGTCTCACATTGTGAGCAAATTTTCTATAGAAAATAGTCTCACATTGTGAGCAAATTTTCTTTAGAAAATAGTCTCACATTGTGAGCAAATTTTCTATAGAAAATAGTCTCACATTGTGAGCAAATTTTCTATAGAAAATAGTCTCACATTGTGAGCAAATTTTCTATAGAAAATAGTCTCACATTGTGAGCAAATTTTCTATAGAAAATAGTCTCACATTGTGAGCAAATTTTCTATAGAAAATAGTCTCACATTGTGAGCAAATTTTCTATAGAAAATAGTCTCACATTGTGAGCAAATTTTCTATAGAATAGAAAATAGTCTCACATTGTGAGCAAATTTTCTATAGAAAATAGTCTCACATTGTGAGCAAATTTTCTATAGAAAATAGTCTCACATTGTGAGCAAATTTTCTATAGAAAATAGTCTCACATTGTGAGCAAATTTTCTATAGAAAATAGTCTCACATTGTGAGCAAATTTTCTATAGAAAATAGTCTCACATTGTGAGCAAATTTTCTATAGAAAATAGTCTCACATTGTGAGCAAATTTTCTATAGAAAATAGTCTCACATTGTGAGCAAATTTTCTATAGAAAATAGTCTCACATTGTGAGCAAATTTTCTATAGAAAATTGTCTCACATTGTGAGCAAATTTTCTATAGAAAATTGTCTCACATTGTGAGCAAATTTTCTATAGAAAATAGTCTCACATTGTGAGCAAATTTTCTATAGAAAATAGTCTCACATTGTGAGCAAATTTTCTATAGAAAATAGTCTCACATTGTGAGCAAATTTTCTATAGAAAATAGTCTCACATTGTGAGCAAATTTTCTATAGAAAATAGTCTCACATTGTGAGCAAATTTTCTATAGAAAATAGTCTCACATTGTGAGCAAATTTTCTATAGAAAATAGTCTCACATTGTGAGCAAATTTTCTATAGAAAATAGTCTCACATTGTGAGCAAATTTTCTATAGAAAATAGTCTCACATTGTGAGCAAATTTTCTATAGAAAATAGTCTCACATTGTGAGCAAATTTTCTATAGAAAATAGTCTCACATTGTGAGCAAATTTTCTATAGAAAATAGTCTCACATTGTGAGCAAATTTTCTATAGAAAATAGTCTCACATTGTGAGCAAATTTTCTATAGAAAATAGTCTCACATTGTGAGCAAATTTTCTATAGAAAATAGTCTCACATTGTGAGCAAATTTTCTATAGAAAATAGTCTCACATTGTGAGCAAATTTTCTATAGAAAATAGTCTCACCTTGTGAGCAAATTTTATATAGAAAATAGTCTCACATTGTGAGCAAATTTTATATAGAAAATAGTCTCACATTGTGAGCAAATTTTCTATAGAAAATTGTCTCACATTGTGAGCAAATTTTCTATAGAAAATTGTCTCACATTGTGAGCAAATTTTCTATAGAAAATTGTCTCACATTTTCTGTAGAAAATGGTCTCACTTTGTGAGCAACTTTTCTATAGAAAATAGTCTCACATTGTGAGCAAATTTTCTATAGAAAATAGTCTCACATTGTGAGCAACTTTTCTATAGAAAATAGTCTCACATTTTGAGCAACTTTTCTATAGAAAATAGTCTCACATTGTGAGCAAATTTTCTATAGAAAATAGTCTCACATTGTGAGCAACTTTTCTATAGAAAATAGTCTCACATTGTGAACAACTCTTCTATAGAAAATAGTCTCACATTGTGAGCAACTTTTCTATAGAAAATAGTCTCACATTGTGAGCAACTTTTCTATAGAAAATAATCTCACATTGTGAGCAACTTTCTATAGAAAATAGTCTCACATTTTGAGCAACTTTTCTATAGAAAATAGTCTCACATTGTGAGCAACTTTTCTATAGAAAATTGTCTCACTTTGTGAGCAACTTTTCTATAGAAAATTGTCTCACTTTGTGAACAACTTTTCTATAGAAAATTGTCTCACTTTGTAAGCAACTTTTCTATAGAAAATTGTCTCACTTTGTGAGCAACTTTTCTATAGAAAATTGTCTCACAGCTTTTCTATAGAAAATTATCTCACATTGTGACCAACTTTTCTATAGAAAATAGTCTCACATTGTGAGCAACTTTACTATAGAAAATAGTCTCACATTGTGAGCAACTTTTCTATAGAAAATAGTCTATTTTCTAGAAAATAGCAAATTTTCTATAGAAAATGGTATCACATTGTGAGCAAATTTTCTATAGAAAATAGTCTCACATTGTGAGCAACTTTTCTATAGAAAATAGTCTCACATTTTGAGCAAATTTACTATAGAAAATAGTCTCACATTGTGAGCAACTTTTCTATAGAAAATAGTCTATTTTCTAGAAAATAGCAAATTTTCTATAGAAAATGGTATCACATTGTGAGCAAATTTTCTATAGAAAATAGTCTCACATTGTGAGCAACTTTTCTATAGAAAATAGTCTCACATTTTGAGCAAATTTTCTATAGAAAATGGTATCACATTGTGAGCAAATTTTCTATAGAAAATAGTCTCACATTTTGAGCAAATTTTCTATAGAAAATAGTCTCACATTGTGAGCAAATTTTCTATAGAAAATAGTCTCACATTGTGAGCAAATTTTCTGTAGAAAATAGTCTCACATTGTGAGCAAATTTTCTATAGAAAATAGTCTCACATTGTGAGCAAATTTTCTATAGAAAATAGTCTCACATTGTGAGCAAATTTTCTATAGAAAATAGTCTCACATTGTGAGCAAATTTTCTATAGAAAATAGTCTCACATTGTGAGCAAATTTTCTATAGAAAATAGTCGCACATTGTGAGCAAATTTTCTATAGAAAATAGTCTCACATTGTGAGCAAATTTTCTATAGAAAATAGTCTCACATTGTGAGCAAATTTTCTATAGAAAATAGTCTCACATTGTGAGCAACTTTTCTATAGAAAGTAGTCTCACATTGTGAGCAACTTTTCTATAGAAAATAGTCTCACATTTTGAGCAACTTTTCTGTAGAAAATAGTCTCACATTTTGAGCAACTTTTCTATAGAAAATGGTATCACATTGTGAGCAAATTTTCTATAGAAAATGGTATCACATTGTGAGCAAATTTTCTGTAGAAAATAGTCTCACATTGTGAGCAAAAGTTGAAAAGTTTCACACATTTAGTCTAAATTTTTGTTCTTTTTTAAACGAAACAAAAGTTTTTCTATAAAAATGTTTCCTCATAATTAACGAATACTTTCTTTTGACCTAAATTAGCAACTTTTAAAAATGCAATTTTATTAAAATAACCCCGAAGGCATTAAAAACTTGACAAAGTTAAACATTGTTATTTAACTTGTTTCTCTTAATGGATTAATTTTTATTTTAAAGGTAGAAAAGAATTTTAACATTTTAATATTAAATTATTCAAAAAGCAAAAGGAAATAAAAGTATTGGACACGCAACTGTCATTAAATATGTAAATGCCATAGTTGAACACATAAAGAGACACGGGACTCAAAAACACATTTTACACCCACAAAATTGTTCACTAACAAAGTAACTTCAGTGTGTGTAACCAGTAGTTCTGAGTGTGACTATTTTAAGTTACAAATATAAACTATTAGTTAGGGTCAGTGCAAAAACAACATATGCTTAAGTTTTGTTGGAAAATGAACAACTTTGCAAAGAAAACCTTTGAAGATGATTGTAGAAAATGTGATTATATTTTGTTCCAGCGTTACTTCTGACCACTAAATTTGCACCTGTAATCAAGGTTGATTATCTTTGATATTAAGTAGTCCTTGTATTCGTCAAAAAGGACACATTTACCACTTCAAAAACTGCTTGCTCTAGCTGTAGCACGCATTTTCTCCAAACCAATATTGAAAACAAAGGTTGGACAACAAAATAACAAAAGGAAAGAGTAAAAGGATACCACAGAAAGTTGTCTATTAGTGTTTAAATGCATGTTTTTTTATTTGTACATTATTCCTTGATTATATCTCTGTGGTATTAATAATGTTTAACTGAAATATTTTAAGTGTATTTGATGTGCACTTGGGTGTTTGTATTTATGTCACTGACACCGACTCTTTGTATATTTTAATACATTCTGATAGTTATAGTTGAGAGTCAACAAACACATTATTGTTTTATTTTAACGTCAGTTATTTGACTTTCTAGCGTTACATTTTTTATTACATTCAAACAAAAACTTGGTGTGTTTTGAGTTCAATTGCGTAGCACAGTGGTTTCATATGGTTTGAATTTTTTAAAAATTCAACTAAATAAAGTCTTTAAGTTTGTCTTTAACTGATAAATTGGTCAAAACATTCCCTGTCTGAAACATTTTTCTTATATCTTTATATTACTAATTGTACCACATATTTATTGATCTATGCCTTTCCTTCCAAACTTCAAGTGATATTTAAGTCATCACCCCTAAAGGCAACCTAGTGAAAACAATTCCTTCATTTACAACAATTTAATCATTTACACACTTCGTGCGTTATATATCAAGCTACAAATAAAACGCCCACTAACTACTATAAAGGGACTATAAAGTTTCTTGACTCTTTGGTTTCCTTTGTATTAAATTATCTATCCTATTTTATTTATAAAGTTCAGTGACATAAATATCTATACTGCCGTTGTTGGTCATACAATATAATAAATCTTTTATGATTTTCTTTTTTTGTTAGTTTTTATAGCATTTGCCCTAATTAAGAAGTTAGTGTCCCCTTTTATGTAGCGTTTGTTGTTGCTAATGTAAATAATAGTATTTATTTAATTCCCTGGAGAGAGTTGGGAAAACAATTGTACTTATACACATAACAATTAGGGATAGTGTCAGGAAAACTAGAATATATATAAGTGCGATGTTAATGGTATTTATTATTGAAATTAAAAATAAATAGTTTTATATCGGACATTATATTCAAAAAGTGTTAACTCAGATTACCTAGAGACAAAATTTCTATGGAAAATTTGTTCACAATGTGGGACTATTTTCTATAGAAAATTTGCTCACAATGTGAGACTATTTTCTATAGAAAATTTGTTCACAATGTGAGACTATTTTCTATAGAAAATTTGCTCACAATGTGAGACTATTTTCTATAGAAAATTTGCTCACAATGTGAGACTATTTTCTATAGAAAATTTGCTCACAATGTGAGACTATTTTCTATAGAAAATTTGCTCACAATGTGAGACTATTTTCTATAGAAAATTTGCTCACAATGTGAGACTATTTTCTATAGAAAATTTGCTCACAATGTGAGACTATTTTCTATAGAAAATTTGCTCACAATGTGAGACTATTTTCTACAGAAAATTTGCTCACAATGTGAGACTATTTTCTATAGAAAATTTGCTCACAATGTGAGACTATTTTCTATAGAAAATTTGCTCACAATGTGAGACTATTTTCTATAAAAAATTTGCTCACAATGTGAGACTATTTTCTATAGAAAATTTGCTCAAAATGTGAGACTATTTTCTATAGAAAATTTGCTCACAATGTGAGACTATTTTCTATAGAAAATTTGCTCACAATGTGAGACTATTTTCTATAGAAAATTTGCTCACAATGTGAGACTATTTTCTATAGAAAATTTGCTCACAATGTGAGACTATTTTCTATATAAAATTTGCTCAGAATGTGATACCATTTTCTATACTAAATTGATCACACTGGGGACTATTATCTATAGAAAATTTTCTCACAATTTGTGACTACCTTCTATAGAAAAATTGCTCACAATGTGAGACTATTTTCTAAAGAAAATTTGCTCACAATGTGAGACTATTTTCTATAGAAAATTTGCTCACAAAGTGAGACTATTTTCTATAGAAAATTTGCTCACAATGTGAGACTATTTTCTATAGAAAATTTGATCACAATACGAGAACAATTTTTATAGAAAATTTGTTCACGATGTGAAAACATTTTCTATAGAAAATTTGCTCACAATGTGAGACTATTTTCTATAGAAAATTTGCTCACAATATGAGACTATTTTCTATAGAAAATTTGCTCACAATGTGAGACTATTTTCTATAGAAAATTTGCTCACAATATGAGACTATTTTCTACAGAAAATTTGCTCACAATGTGAGACTATTTTCTATAGAAAATTTGCTCACAATGTGAGACTATTTTTTATATAGAAAATTTGCTCACAATGTGAGACTATTTTTTCTATAGAAAATTTGCTCACAATGTGAGACTATTTTTTCTATAGAAAATTTGCTCACAATGTGAGACTATTTTCTATAGAAAATTTGCTCACAATGTGAGACTATTTTCTGTAGAAAATTTGCTCACAATATGAGACTATTTTCTATAGAAAATTTGCTCACAATATGAGACTATTTTCTATAGAAAATTTGCTCACAATGTGAGACTATTTTCTATAGAAAATTTGCTCACAATATGAGACTATTTTCTATAGAAAATTTGCTCACAATATGAGACTATTTTCTAAAGAAAATTTTCTCACAATGTGAGACTATTTTCTATAGAAAATTTGCTCACAAAGTGAGACTATTTTCTATAGAAAATTTGCTCACAATGTGAGACTATTTTCTATAGAAAATTTGATCACAATACGAGAACAATTTTTATAGAAAATTTGTTCACAATGTGAAAACATTTTCTATAGAAAATTTGCTCACAATGTGAGACTATTTTCTATAGAAAATTTGCTCACAATATGAGACTATTTTCTATAGAAAATTTGCTCACAATGTGAGACTATTTTCTATAGAAAATTTGCTCACAATGTGAGACTATTTTCTATAGAAAATTTGCTCACAATGTGAGACAATTTTTTCTATAGAAAATTTGCTCACAATGTGAGACAATTTTTTCTATAGAAAATTTGCTCACAATGTGAGACTATTTTTTCTATAGAAAATTTGCTCACAATGTGAGACTATTTTCTATAGAAAATTTGCTCACAATGTGAGACTATTTTCTATAGAAAATTTGCTCACAATGTGAGACTATTTTCTATAGAAAATTTGCTCACAATGTGAGACTATTTTCTATAGAAAATTTGCTCACAATGTGAGACTATTTTCTATAGAAAATTTGCTCACAATGTGAGACTATTTTCTGTAGAAAATAGAGTCGGTGTCAGTGACATAAATACAAACACCCAAGTGCACATCAAATACACTTAAAATATTTCAGTTAAACATTATTAATACCACAGAGATATAATCAAGGAATAATGTACAAATAAAAAAAACATGCATTTAAACACTAAGAGACAACTTTCTGTGGTATCCTTTTACTCTTTCCTTTTGTAGTTTTGTTGTCCAACCTTTGTTTTCAATATTGGTTTGGAGAAAATGCGTGCTATAGCGAGAGCAAGCAGTTTTTGAAGTGGTAAATGGGTCCTTTTTGACGAATACAAGGACTACTTAATATCAAAGATAATCAAGCTTGATTACAGGTGCAAATTTAGTGGTCCGAAGTAACGCTGGAACGAAATATAATCACATTTTCTACAATCATATCCAATGTGAGACTATTTTCTATAGAAAATTTGCTCACAATGTGAGACTATTTTGTATAGAAAATTTGCTCATAATGTGAGACTATTTTCTATAGAAAATTTGCTCACAATGTGAGACTATTTTCTATAGAAAATTTGCTCACAATGTGAGACTATTTTCTATAGAAAATTTACTCACAATGTGAAAAATTTTCTATAGAAATTTTACTCACAATGTGAAAAATTTTCTATAAAAATTTTACTCACAATGTGAGACTATTTTCTACAGAAAATTTGGTAAATGTGAGACTATTTTCTACAGAAAATTTGGTCTCAACTGAATATACCCTAATTCAGGTATATGTAGGCAGCACCCTATAACATATGCAAATAAGGTCATATGTAGCAAACACACATACTTGCCCAGTTGCTATCACTTGTCTTTTACGTATTTAGTAACAAACTAGAATACAAATTACAAAACTAAAAGAAAATAAAAGTAAAGAAATGTTATACATTATGACATAGAAACATACATTCTATGTCACATTTAAGTTCACACAATTTATAAGTCTATAATGACAGTCAACATTTAACATTTATGTCACCATTTACTCTCATCATCATCATTATCATCACTTGTAGTTCATTGGGGGAAAAAAAATGCAAAAAACTACAGCAAGAATCTAGACATTTTTTCTTATTGATGATGATGTTAGTATGTTGCACATATAAAAGAAAGAGTTTTTTTTTAATTCAAGTGAAATGAAAGAAATAAGCAAACCTACTATAGATGTGCTGCAAGTTGTTGGTAAAGTGATAGTTAAAGAAGACAAACACAGACATTGCCACAACGATAGCAACTGGTAGGCGATAGATGTAGAACTATTTACTTTCACAAAGAACACTGCATAATGTATTTCCGGTTGTGTTTTTGTTTCTTAATGTGTCTCTTAAATAGTTTTCGTCTTTAATACAACAAAATAGCATTAAATGAACGTGTGAATATTTTTTTTCTTATTTTCATTTAAGTATTTGATTTATTTAATTAGGTGCTTTGTGTCACATAAAGCGCAATTTTTTAGGCCATTTTTAAATGGGTTATTATTAGGTGCTGACTATATTTAAATGTTATTTTAGAAATGGTCGATAGCTATTTAAAAATGTTTAATACATTTTTAGTAATTTAATATTAATTATTAAAATTGGTTCATACATTTTTAAATTATCTCATTTCCTTTTAATATCCCCCCACCGCTACAATTCACCAGCGAATAGCTTATGCAATTAATCTTAATACCATAAAGTATATTTAATTAATAAATATTTGATTAAATTTCATAAATACATATTTATATTTATCCTTACAAATACAAACGTATCTGACTTGCAACAATTAACGAACAATATTAAACCACAACTATAATATGATGAGCCTGCTTAAAGGCGGCTTAAATACAAAATAACCCATCAGCAAAAATGTTCAGAAATACACGAGCATATTATAGTTTACAATAACAACAACAGCATACAAATATATAAATTATTTCCTCATAATAAAATAAATGAATAAAAACGGCAATCGCTTCATAAATTGCCAATGTAAATATTTAAATAATTATAAAAATAATTTAAATAAATTAAGAAAAAAAAGCTAGTTAACTGTTTAAATATTAAAATTGTACAAAACAATAATAATTGTATTAAATTATTTGTGTTTAAACATTTTCAAAATATTTGTATGTGTAATCATTAGGGCGTATGATCAATGTTTTCTTCATTTGTTCATTTATTAAAATCAATTATACGCTCTGTTGGTTTAAATGTAAAATACTATAAAATTTTTCATGTCTATTTATATTCTTTTCATTGGAATGTAATATGAAAATATGTATAAGTTCATTTTATGCTTTATTATTTATTCTACTCACAAATTTATTTATAGCGATCAAATTAAAAACAAAAAGTTATTGTAGATGTAGTATTTCTGTACCTAAAAAGAAAGAAAAAAAATGTTGATTTAAATGCAAAATACTTTTGTGATTATTTAACAGAAGACTTAATTAGGGAGAAACAAGTATGGAAGTATAGTCGGACATGGCCGACAATAAGACACTGCACTAGTTATGAGTATATTTAAATATTATTTATTTTTTATAAAAAAAACATTGCCTTAATAATGATATTTTTAAGCAATTTATGGATGAAAAACTTTTCTCTAAAAGACGCTTTATATGACAGATAAGGTGAAAATGGGATGATTCTCGTAAAATTTAAAGGATGGATTTCAACCATTTTAAAGCTTCGCCATTGTGTCGAAAAACACTTGTGGTCCAACATTCATAAAAAAATTGCGGCCTGAAGCTTGCGCAAAAGGTTTACAGATGGGATGATTGGC
>NW_023996090.1:0-62519 GCF_015586225.1 Lucilia sericata | reverse complement strand
GTTATAAAATATCTTCAGCGTGAAACATTTTATGCACCATTCTACATAAATATAATATTAGTTGCTTTAGTTTTGGCCAGCAGTATATATAGAAATGATACTGTAAAACTTTTTAACGATCGATCCATTTTTGGTCATAGATCCCATACAAGGTCCCCAACCAAAAATCACTTAAACGCACATAACTCATTACCAAATAATGGTATCCATACAAATATTAATTTAGTTTACAAAAATTTTATTTAAAAAAAAAATTTCACGATCGGCCCATATTTGGCCATAGGTCCCCTCCCAGATATCACTTAAATTCACATTACTCATTAAAATGGGAAAATATGCACTAAAATTGTGGAAAATACGTACCGAAAAATATTCATTGTGAAATTTATTTATTAATTTTTCTTTTATCGTATTTTTATAGATATTTAGAACTTACGTTTTTGACAACAAAACGATCTTGTATCAACCCACTAAACAATTTTTGCCTGACCTGATGTAAATTCCTGGGGAAATTCTGAAGGAATTTTCAACAAATTTGATTGAAGTCGGACAAATGGCTGATACCATGTCTGACATTCTTTCGACATTTTGTGCGAAAGTCTGATCAAATATAAGAATGTCTGATAGATGTCGGATAAATGTCTGATAAAATGTCCGACAGACGTACAAAAGTCTGATCAAGTATAAGAAAATCGCCTGACTCTTCTGATCAACTTCTGATGAAAACTATTTTCATATATAATTTATTATGGTTTAATTTTGTTAATTTTAATAATAATTTATAAGCTTCCATTATTCATGACTTCTTAAGGGAACATAAATGAATAATAGAAACTTATAGATTTTTTTAAATTAATAAAATTAAACCATAATACTTACATATTATATACGAAAATAGAGTTCATTATATACATATATTTAAAATTATAAAATTAAACCATTAAAAATGATGTAATTTTTTGCTAATTTTTGTGTATTAACAAAGTTTAAAGAAATTTAAACAATAATCATCACATATGTATGTAGATGTTGTTTACTTGATTTCCAAAGACCAACTGAGAAAATAAAAGAAAATAAAAATTAAATTCCCTTTTAAAGTACAAATGACGAATTTCAAAATACACACAGGTTTGTGCATGGTTTTTATTAAAGAAAAAAAAAAAACAAAATTTCCTTCAGATAATGTGCAGAGTGCGAGCAAAAAATATCAGAATATGTGCAGACTATTCTCTGAAATATCTAAAGGAAATTTATATTATTCGCTTAATTGTCTGACGAAGTTACAAAACCAATTCTCTTCGGATTATGTGCAGATTTATCGGACATAATTCTTTTTTTACTTCAGAAAATGTACAGACTATTCTCCTTTATGTCAAAAATAATATAGGAATAAAAAACAAATTGTCCTCCGCCAATGTGCAGATTAGTCCCATAATTGTCGTAACACTGAAATTCTCTTTCGACAATGTGCAGACAAGTCTGATGTTAATCGTTTACTACTTCAGAAAATGTGCAGAAAAGTCTAACAAACAGTTTGCCGATTAATCTGTAAAATGTTTAAGGAAATTTAGAAATTCGTTAAAAATTCTGATAAAGTATAAGAATTATTTCAGAAAATTTCTGACATCAGACATGTCTGAAAAAATTATTTACTAGGAAGTGACCCAACTCAAAAAAAAACCGATTTAGATGAAATTTGCACCAGTACTATTGGATAGTAGGCCAGACAACACAGTTGGACAAGAGTTAGAGGGGATCAAAGTTGGGCATTTTGGTCATACAGGGTTTTTTTCAAATGAGTGTAACTTCACCTATTGGTCCTGGAAAAATTTTCCAAAGGAGTTTAGATAGATATTTATTTACTGTTCAAATTTTTTTTTTAATTTTAAAAATATGTAATACAAAAAACACAATTACTGTTCGAAAAAAAATTAAAAAATATGCTAAATATGCTATAAAAATGTAAAATATGTCAAATATATGCATTTTAAAGCAAATATGCAATTTATGCATTTATAACAAAATATGCAAAAATATGCAACTACAAATCGATGCCATTTTTTTTGCAAATTCTATGATTCAAAAAGAAAACTACTTAAAGTTATTTTGGAGTTACTGACTCAAACATGCATTGCAATAAAATGCTTGCCCTGGTCATTACCAAACAATGATATCCATTCAAATTTGACACAGATATTACTTTTGTATACAAAATGTAATTTTAAATTGTTTCACGACCGGGTCATTCATATGGGTCCTAGCGGTCCCATACAAAGCCTCTTACGAAAATCAGTTTATTGCACATCACTTATTAACAAATAGCTTATATGTATATACTTAGATACAAATTTTGACAGAAATATAGCTTTTATTTACAAAAATTTTACTGTAAAAACACTTGCAATTACAACCAGATTTAAAATATTTAAATCTTTGTTTGTTCTATTAGAAAAGATGAGAACCCTATTTAAACAATTATTTGATTAACTAAAAGGTTATTAATATAAAGTAGCTGGTGAAGGGTATTTAAGATTCGGCTCAGCCGAATATAGCACTCTAACTTGTTTTTTTTTTTTAATTTTAAAATCCTTTTGCAAGGAAACAGGATCACGAACGAACACAGTTTTGCTTAATATAATATCTAGCTTCAGACTTATAATATCGGTTCGCGTTGTAAGGTAGTAGGTAGACCCACAGAAGTATATACATATGTACATACAGTAGTGGTCAAAACATTCGGAACTGAATCAACATTTCACATTTTTATTAGTTTATTTTTGAACAGTTAATATTTATTTATTAAAAGTTGGTATAAATGTGAAGATGTACTTCAATATTATTTAAAACTTAAAAAGGTAATAAGTTTATCTCAAAACAAATTTAAAAAAACAAGTAGGAAGTTTAGTCGGGCATAGCCGACCATATGATTCCTACACCACTCAGTATGTTAAAAATGTGGATTATATTAATAACAAGCATTTAAGTTGTTTACTTTAATTCCGAAATATTTTAACAATTTGTTGAAAAAAGTGGTTTTCTAAAAGAGAGGTTATATGGGGGCAAGGTAAATA
Source organism: Lucilia sericata (assembly GCF_015586225.1). NCBI lineage: Eukaryota > Metazoa > Arthropoda > Insecta > Diptera > Calliphoridae > Lucilia > Lucilia sericata. Next base: position 59,448 of record NW_023996090.1, on the reverse strand, counting down.
TGGGCCTATCCTTATAAATTTTGGTACATGGCTTTACGTTTACATTATATGTATGTATGGTGGATTTCATCGTGATACTAGTGTTTATTAATGAATTATTGACCTTCAAGTCATTTTCTGAAGGGGACTTTGTATGGAGGCTAGAGTCAATAAAGTCCGATAAATTATGAAAATTGGTAGTATTATTAAGACGTATATAGATACATAATTATGAACTCAAAAGCCCTTTCCGGGGGGTAGGGTTGTATGGGGGCTAGGTGAAATGATGGACCGATTTCAACCATTTTCAATAGACTTCGTCATTGGGCCGAAAAACACGTATGGTCCAAATTTCATCAAAATATCTTGAAAATTGCGACCTGTACCTTGCGCACAAGGTTTACATGGACAGCCCAGCCAGCCAGCCGGACAGACGGACGGACATGGCTTAATCGACTCAGGAAAGTAATTCTGAGTCGATATACTTTAAGGTGGGTGTAGGACCAATATTTTTGTGCGTTACAAACATCAGCACAAACGTATAATACCCTCCCCACTATGGTGGTGTAGGGTATAATAATATTATGTGAGGTAGTCGATATCAAGGTATTCAAACATATGCAACTCGTATTGCTTGCATTCCAGATAAGTCTCTAAATACAAAGAGTTTTGTAATATGATAATAATGGGATTAATTTTTAATAATTTAAGAGTTTTGAATTTTAAAACTGGTAAAAATTAACTTTCGATTACATTTAAATTAAATAAATAATAAATTGAAAATAACGAGGACCTATTTTTCGAAAAAATGGCCAAGAATTTCGATAATTCAGAGTCCGAATTAAGAATTTTATACAACTTTCATAACAAAACATGTAAGAAATAATTTTTCATAGAGTTTAATGTACCCAAATTAAACAATTTACCTTTTAATGAACAAATTAAGTATCGATAATGCCATTAAGTAAGAAAGACCTCTAGAAAAACCTACACGAAATGATTGAAAAACCCGAATTATTTGACTAATAATCGCTCAGCAGTTCCTAAGGTTCCTAAAACTAAAATTTCAATAGACACCTGGCCCATCAACTATTAAGAGAAAAAGCCAAAATTATGGACTTTGGAGCTTCAATTGTATCGAAGAAACCACACGAATCAAAAAATATTTGAAGGAATCTGCTGATATTTTCCAAATTTGAAGGCAAAATAAAGAAACGTCCCGGAAAAATGTAATTTTCAGTCAATATTGCATAATAGCTTTTCCCACTTTTATTGTATTAAAATTAAATGAAATCTGGCGGTATTGCGAAAAATGTTTACTAGAGGACTTTCTTACTTTCTTTACTTATTGGCACTATCGCTGCTTTATTTTGTTCATTAAAAGGCAAATTGTAAATTTGGGTAATTAAAACTTTATGAAAAATTATTTTTAAAATATTTTGTTACGAAAGTTGTATAAAATTGTTCATTCGGACCTCGGAATTTATTTAATTCCTGGCCATTTTTTCGAAAAAATACGTCCCCTCGCTATTTTCAATGCAATATTAAATTTAAATGTAATCAAAAGTTAATCTTTTATCAATTTAAAATTCAAAAAACTCATAAATTTTCAAAACTAAATCCGATTACTATATATTACAAAACGTTTTGTGTTTAGAGACTTATCTGAAATGCAAGTAATACGAGTTGCATATGTTTTGAACACTTGATATCGCTACCTCACATAATACTAATTGTTTTTTTAAATTTATTTTGAGATAAACTTATAACATTTTTTAATTAATAAATAAATAATAAATATGGAAGTACATCTTTACATTATACTAATTTCAATAAATAAATATTATCTGTTTAAAAATAAATTAATAAAAATATGAAATGTTGTTTCAGTTCCGAATGTTTTGACCACCACTGTATATATTGAGTTCTTATTAGATAGCCATGTCGATCCGACTGTCTGTTAAATCAGTTTTATAAAAATCGAAATCTTTATCCAATTTATAGGGATTGGTCCATAATTGACCCTACTACCGCAATATAACTCCTTTTACAGAAAATCAGTTTATTGTCAATAAAAAACTGTGGTAAAGACCTAAGTCGATATATAAAGCCACCTTCCGAAATTCAATTCTTGCTTTCTGGGCATGATTTTGAGAAACAATTTCTCGATAAACAAATTTTATTGGCTGGGCGTGGCACTTTTCATACAAAACTAACTGACATAAGGGCTGCATTGATTTATGTATTTAAATATTTTCGCTAAGAGCAGAAAATATTAGTCAAAGTTATAAAAACAAGTAAGAATGTATAGCCGGGCATGGTCGACCATATGATACCCTACACCAGTGAGTATGTTGATTATTTTTATAATAAAAGGTTGTGTTTACAGTTGGGTAGGGGGGGGGGGAGGTTATATAGAGGCTAGGTGAAATAATGGACTGATTTCGTCCTTGGGTCAATAGAAGAGTATGTGCCACATTTCATCAAATTTGCGAAATGTAGCGTGCGCACAAAACTTAACCACACAGACGGACATATTGGTGATTCTGAGGAAATTGGTATACTTTAAGGTGGGTGTTGGACCAATAGTTTAGGAAGGTCGTCCGAATATCGATGTTGGCGATCCGTCAACATTTTTGTCATCCGAGTTTTTTTTGCTAGGAAGAACGAAAAATTCATCTAACCAACTTTTAAAGAAATTCTGGAATACTCCTCCTTCCAGGGACCATTTTTTAGATAATTGGGTGATGAAATTTAATTCTTCATCCTTTTTTCTGCCAATGTTCATAAAAATTTTAAATATAACAATATAATAACAATATAATTTGCTTTCCTGGGTCTCTTCTAAGTAACAAACATTAAACAAATCAATTTTGGTGATAGACTTCGCAACTAAATGTTTTGATATGAAAGCTTTCAGGTAGAAATAGGCAGGTAATTTTTTACCATTTACTTGAGCATAGATGATAACGACATACAACATTTAGGTAAATCGGATTAAATTCACAATTAAAACTTTAACACATGTTATAATACTATTAAAATTGCACAATTAACGAATATATCTTAGTTTTCACCTATATTTTTTCCTGAACGGAATGCAAAATCGATGGCATATTAGAAATAACAAAAATACATATCTCCATTTTATAAATCAAACCCCAAAATAATGTAGAATATGTTTTCGCTTTATTTTACAAGGTCTACAATCCAAGCAAAAATATTGACTATTCTGTTATTTAACGCACTCTGCAGTAATACTATTGTAGATATAATAAAGAATTTTATAACGTTATGTAGGCTGGAGACTTGTCATTTCAAAAACATACAGAAAACTCACATACATATGTACGATCCCACAAAACGACTTTTTTCGGGCTAAACTTGTCATTGGGACCACCGTGCATTGGTAAGAAAAATAAATAGTGAGTGGCAACGCTGTTTGGGTCACCAAACATGTAATTGGTTTACATAGTGGCACCTTGGACCAATAGAAATAATCGACTAAATATTGAGCAAAGAAGACTGAGTATTTTGTAGACTCATTATCCCGATTTGGTAGGTAAAAGTGATAACCCTGTGGTAGAAGTAATTTTTCAATGAAAAGGCGACATATACATAGCTCACAACAATTTATAGAAAAGTGTCCTAAAAGTGCAAAAAGTTAGCTTATTTTTTAATTTTTCGAACACAAGTTGTGTTTTTTTTACAATAAAAAAATATTTTAAAAAATAAAAACTAAAATTAGAAAAAAATTAAAAAAAAAACAATTTTTTAAACAGTAAAGAAATATCTATCTAATTTAAACACCTTTGGGCAATTTTTGCTAGGATCAATAGGTAAAAAGTTACACTCATTTGAAAAAACCCTGTATGACCAAAGTGTCCAACTTTGACCCCTTCTAACTCCGGCAGTTCTTGACTGATGTGTCTGACCTACTATCCAATAGTACTAAACTTGGTGCAAATTTCATCTAAATAGATTTTTTGAGTTGTTTCACTTGATACGAAATTGCCCATATGTATGTTTATTGTTTAAAAGTGTTCCTTAGGCTTTATAATTATTGTAATTCTCGATATCGTGATTCTGTTAAATTGGTATTAGAGTACATAAAGCGATACTTCTGTCATCAAGAACCTATATATTTGTTGTCAAAAACTTAACTTCTAAATATCTATGAAAATATACTAAAATACGATAAAAGAAAAATTAGTGATAACAAATAAATTTCACAAGGAAATATTTTTTTCGTGCATATTTTCCACATTTTTAGTGGATGAAAATCCTTGCCTTGGTGATCGGACTTTGTAAAAAAACTGAGTGCACGTGAGTTTTTTAGTTTTGTTTGTTTTTTCCTCAGAAATTTATGCTTCTTGGTTTAAATTGTAATTAACTGCTGTACTTTCTTTCCATGTGATTTATGATAACTGACTGGGAAATATGCCAAACGGGAAATCCCGAAAATCCTGGGACTTTTAAAAATGAAATCCCGGGAATTTCGAGATTATAAAATCACGACGTTTAAGTGTTTTTCCACTAAATTATTAATTATCCTAATATTCATATATTATAAATCTCTTTGTAAGTCTGTTCGTTTGTTTCAATTCACGCCGGTTAGGCGTGATTGACGAACAAGTGCCGTTGTAAAGGTTGGACCAAAAGGGGACAAAAATAGGCCAAAGGCGAAAAACGGGCAAAACTAGTACTTTTGAGCTTTAAAACTTTTTTTCTCTTCTAAAGTCAAAATATTATAGACTATGACTTTTATAGTCTCAGATATGTATATTTCGAAAGCCCGGCAAAAAAGGGAATTATGTATTTGCTGAATAAAATGTTCTATAGACATAAAATTTTAAATATTTATATTTTAATGGAACAAAGGACTCAAAAAATACATTTACTAACAATTCAAACTAAATGAGTAAATTCGGTACTTTTAAAACAATACTATCTTTTTTAATCACGCTTAAACGGCTAGAACGATTTTCTTTAAATTTGGAACAAGATCTATAATTGAATGGTGCTATATTGTTTTTCAAAACTTGGATTAGAAGGGGGCATGAAAGGGTATATAGATGAAAAAGTTTCAAAATTAGTACTTTTGAGCGTAAAAACTGAATCAGAGTTGGGGGTAGTGCATTAAATATTTAGTGCACTCAGAATTCCACTAAATCCCACTATAGTGACAACATTTTGATTTTCCACTATTTTTCATCACTATAGTGGTGCTGAAACATATTTTTACTACTATTAAAAATTTAGTGGTAGTGAAACATATTTTAACTACCACTAAAAATATTAGTGGTAGTGAAAAATTTTCCACTACCACTAACCATTAGTGCTTTAATTATATTATATTCCAAAATATTCCAACAAAATATTTCCATTTTATTATTTCTTATTGTATAAAAAAAAAAATAAAAACTTTAAATAAAGTATAACAAGTAGTCCGACTCTCATGTATAGGAAATTACTCTCTCACATCTACGAGTGTCGTGTGAATTCGACTCTATTGTGAGAAATTTAAACTTGTCAAAACACTCAAATGTTTAACTTACGGTTGTGTACAAAAAATCTGTAATTTTATAAAATAATTTTATCACACTTTTCACACAAAATTTTCCTAAGCTAGAAAAAAATATTTTTTTCTAACTATTGACATTTCATTTTTGTTGTTGAATTTTAATTTACAGAGTTTAAATTTTTGGTATTGAAAATTCGAACAAATTTAAAATTTTAATTATTTTATAAAAATCTGCGTGTTTAGAATGCACCAATACATATACATTTTTGTTTCTAACACATATTTAGAGTTAGGTACTTTTTCACTAACACATGCTGTCAAAGAGTCGGACTACTTGTTATAGGTACCTACTTTGACTTTAAATTTGTAAGTACCTAAAGTAAATTTCAGGAATTTAAATCTTAGCAATTTCAATTTCTATTAATATAGTTTAACAACGTATATCGCAATATAACCTAATGTTTTAAGAAATAAAATTAAGGAATCAAATATTAAGTTGAAAAAAAAACAAGTAAGAGTGCTATATTCGGCTTTGCCGAATCTTATATACCCTTCACCATAGTGTATTTAATAAATATAAATTTCATAAAATTTAAATGTATTTCATTTTCCCGACTATATCATTATTATAGCAAAACAAAATGAACAACAACAACGCTAAACGAAATAACCACACAAAAAACAAAATACCACACAAAAAACCAACAGCATCCGAACATACGAAACGAAGTACATAAAAAAACAAAATACACAATGCAATAAAACCAACAGACATCCAAACATACGAAACTGAATACACAAAGAAACAAAAACAATATACACAAGGCAATAAAACGCACAGCCATCCAAACATACAAAACGAAATATTAAAAAAAAAAACAAAATACACAACGCAATGAAACCAACTGGCATCCAAACATACGAAACTGAATGCACCAAGAAACAAAAACAATACACAGAAGGCAATGAAAGACACAGCCATCCAAACATACAAAACGAAATACTCAAAAAAAAAAAAAACAAAATACACAACGCAACGAAACCAACAGACATCCAAATATTCGAAACTGAATACACCAAGAAACAAAAACAATATACACAAGGCAATGAAACACAGAGCCATCCAAACATATGAAACGAAATACTCAATGAATAAGCAGTGTTGTTGTTGTTGCTTATATCAAAACATGAAAAAGTTTGTCTTTTTTATGAAATTTTCAGAGGTTGTCTCGGATTTTTGCTCATATCTCCGGTATTTATGGACCGATTTAGCAGATTTTAAATAGCGATCTTTTCGAAAGCATGTTTAACAGAATTATTGAAGATTCGGATCTCGCCGATATCTGGAGTCCTCTAAAAACTGATTTCAACAAACACACTGACGGACATGCAGACAGACAGACAGACGGACATAGCTTAATCAACTCCGCTACCTATAAGGATCCAGAATATATATACTTTATGGGGTCGGAAAATTATATTATAGAAATTACAAACGTAATGACAAATATACCCTTCACCTTCTCACGAAGGTGAAGGGTATAAAAATAAAACATACTCGGTATTTAAATTCGTCAACATATTTTGTTGATACCTAAAAATCATCTTATATATATTAATATACTGATGACACGGACAAATCTGTCATTCTACCGAAAGTTATTAAAAATTAATGCATTTTTCGGGAATGAGGACATTTGTATGGGAGGCATATGAAATTGTTGACCGATTCCGCCCATTTTTAACAGGAGTCAAGCTTTCATATAGAAACAATTGTGTGTTAATTTTTATGAAATTATATCGCATAGTTTTTGTGAAAATTGTATTAGAATGTGTTAAAAAAGCTTAATTTTTTCAGAGTTTTTCTAAATTTTGATTCATACCAAACTGCCTAGGACAATAGTGAATATTTTGGCCGAATTTCATTAATTTATTTAGCATCGTTTTTGCGTGAGCATGTTTTGCACAGACAGACAAACGGACATAGCTTAATCGACTCAGAATTTGGACCCGGAATATTATGGATTTTTTTACAATATTTTTTTTATCTATAACAAACAAGATTATAATTTTCAACATCTTTGAGTTCAATTCTATGTCAATTTTTAATGTTTTCTTTCAAATATTAGAAATTATTTCTTCTCATGTGAAATCCTTTTCTTCTTTCTTTCGAAATTTGACATTTTTCATTTATTCGAGCGATAAATCAACAAAAATTCATCTATTAACCAATCGACGATTAATCGTTTGAATACCCTAACGTATACCTATTGAACTACGTACTAATTCTGTAATATGTATTGAAAATAAGCTATTGGTATATTATTTTGGAATTCGGGTACTAAGGTCTATGTAGGACCAAATTCGGGTAAATTGTTTGATACCTTTTGAAAGCACAATTTCTTTGGGACAAATGAATGCAGATTTGCATCTGTGATATATAGATTTGAATACGGAATATTTTGTTAACTTATTTCTCGAAAAAGTCTATTCCTACTAAAAGGGGGAAAATTATACTCTTTTCATTAGTACTTTCCACAAAGGTACAATTTATTCAACTTCTGGTACTTTTGAGTTAAAAACTCATAATTATTTAACATACTCGGTTCTTTTTGAAGGTGATTCTTTAAGATAGAACTTTTTAGTACTTTTTATCTCTCATATGGTACTTTTTGAATTTTCTAAAATATTATACCTAAAAATATAAATTTGAACATACATGGTCCTGACCAGTGTTGCCACTTCATGTGAAATTACACATATTGTGTGTAATTTTTATTTCCATGTGTAGCCCATGTGTAATTGGTTTCACGTGCAATTTATGTGTAATTTAAAATATTTTAAATCCTTCTGTAGAAAAGAGTCGGGAGAGTATATTCGGTTTGCGCTGATGTTTGTATCGCACAATATATATATATACCCACCCAGCAAAAATAAAACGAAGTACTTCAAAAAAAAAAAAACATTTATCACCACAATTGAATTTTTTACCTTTTGAGGAAGTGATGTTTAAAGACTTCCGAAGAAGCGAAAATAATTATATTTTTTCAATGTTGAAGATATATTTTTTGTTTTTACATTTTTATGAGATAAAAAATGTTATATTTGGGCTTTTGTATTAAATGTGTCTATTATTCTAATTAATGTTAATATTATATAAGTCAAATTAGTTGTATTCTATAATACTACAATTTCACTTCCGAAAAACTTCAAAAAAAGAGCATTAAAATAACTTCTTGGGAATGACTTTAGAAGTAGTGAATTTGTCTGTGTTAAAATCATCACTTCTTCAGGTCTTTTTCAGTACTTCCATTAAGTAAATTCTAATTTGTTTCGCTTTCTTTGAAGTTCTTTTTTTGCTGGGCACCTTAAAGTATACAAATCAGAATCATTTTCTGAGTAGATTTAGCTCTGTCCTTCCATCTGTCCTTGTAATCAATTTTTGATATAAATTTATGAAATATTGCACAAACTTTTCTATTGGAAATGGTTAAAATCGGTCCATTATTTTATTAAGCCACCCAATAAAGTAATAATAATTATGATAATTTAGTTTTAAGTAGAATTTTTAAGAACTGAAATGAATAATATACATCCGGAAATTCACGAAAAAAGTAGATATCTCTTTTTAAAGTCGTAATTATGAACCCTATATGAGTTGATATAATGGATTTTAATCATTCGGAATAGACTTCGATCGCACTTGTGCTAAAAGACTTTTATTTTTCAAAATATCTTAAAAATAGCTACCTGCGCCGTGCGAACAGAGAGCATGTGTAATTTTTCTTTAAATGTGTTATTTAGAAGTAGGCTAAGTGAAGTTTGTAAATTTTTTGGTGGCAACCCTGGTCCTGACTAAATAATAACGCTGTGTGATACTCAAAAACACTCATTACGCGATATAATGCTTTAGACCTAGATGAGTAGATAATTTTACCATTTTTGGAATCTTCAATATAACCTAAAAATCGGAAGATATAGGAAAAAAACTTTTTATTGACTAGACAGACTAAAAAAAATGTATCTCAAAATTTTCTTAACCGATTTAATATTTTTCAACAGTTTTGAAAAGAGTTTCCTTTGAACTTTTCAAAAATTACACACACTTTTATATTTTTTACGGAAATATGTGAAATATTTAGATCTAAATACAAATTTTTATATTTTTAAATTTTTTTACAATTCAAGATCATTTTTGACCCACACTTTATTTGAAGATATATTTTTTAAATACTTTTTTATTTTAGCTCATACTTTAATGAATAAAATAAAAAATCGTTGAAATCAGATAAAAACTGACAAAAATATATTTTTTTCCTAAAAACAAAAATTTAGCAAATCTCTCATTGCTAAAGTAAATTATCCATTTGAATAATATAAAAATGAAAGTGTGTTTGTATGTTTGTTTGTTTGGACTTTATAGACAGCTAAACGGCTGGACCGATTTTGCTCCTCCCATATGAATAAAATATACAAAAAATCGTTTATCTGGGAAACTAATTGAGCTAGAATCTTAAAATTTTGCACGAAGAACTTGAATATTCATCTGAACATATTAGAGCTAGAAAATTTTACATGAAAAACTTTGACATTTAATGTGAACATTTAGAGAAAAATGTGCAGACTTTCAATGGGACCTTGGCATCTCCCATATGAATTGAATACAAAATTTCGTACATCAAAATTATCATAGGTTACATTAAAATCTAAATTAACGTTTGAAAAATTGGCGAACTTGTAATTATTTACGTGGCATCCCCAAAATGTAAAAAATGTATATCTGGAAAACTATTATAGTTAGAATCTTCAAAAACGTAGTGTTTTTTTATATACATTGATTTTAGGGTAGCAAAGCACATTGGGTATAGCTAGTAAAGCTTATATTTGTGTTGCATATCTCACGTTGATATTTTACTTTAGCAAAGAGAGATTTGGTAAATTTTTGTTTTTAGGAAAAATAATAATAATAATAGATACTAATATTATAGAAAATAGAAAGCTATGCAACATAACAACATGGTGTTTCTCTGACGTTAACGTTGATTTCTCTCTTGCAATATCAAGTATCAAATCATTATCTTTTTTTTCACAGATGGTTCTGTAATGGATGAAAAGGCAGGATTTGCCATTTATAGTAATTATATTATCATCAAGAAACGTATTTTTAACTACTCCTCCATATACACCTCCGAATTACTTGCTTTGAAAACATGTATTGAGAATATTTCTAACTTGAATAAGAAAATTCTTATAATATCTGGCAGTAAAAGCGCTTTAGAGGGATTGCAGAATCCTTTTAGCAGTAATACAATAGTGAATCAGATAAGGGAATCTCTCTTTAATATGCCAGGAAACATAATAAGTTTTTTGTGGGTACCAAACCACTTAAAATCAAATTTCCCGTTTTCCCTCTTTTGGTACTTTTTTCTCCCTATTGAAGTAATAAACATTTTATTACAAAAAGTTGCAATATCGTATTGGGAGCCCATCATTAAGTATTCATTCACATGTACAAATCAATACATAGAAAACAATGTTTTATGAAAAAAGTACCAAAAATAGGTACAAATTTCACCCCTTAAACGTCTGAATATCTTAAAAATACTGAATTCATATTTTTATTTTTTCCTCAAATTATGAAGCTGTCAAAAATATTTTTTGAATGTTGTCTGGTTTAAAAGATACATGGGGTGCAAAAAAAGTACCAAAATACAGTTTTATCCAGACACCTGTCCACTTATTTTTTAAATGAACGACGATAAGCTTTAAACTGTTTTTGTATCTTTTCTAGTTTAGGAGATATGAGGTTACCGAATTTACCCGTTTTTACCCTTTACCCCCTAAACATTCGAATTTCCAAAAATCCCCTTTTAGAGAACTCTTTAAGTTTGATTTTATGATTCCAGTCTCAATATTACAGAAAATAAAAAAAACAGTTGAAGAACAAAAAAGTACCAGACAGTGCCTTTTTATAGATTTTCTTTAAATCAGGATGAAGCATGCTTAATTCTCAACCAGAAACCAAAAAAATCGCATACAGATTTTTATACAATCAGGAAGCTGCGTGTCCAATTATAGGTTTTTACCACAGTATCCTTTTTAAATTTTCATTCAGTTATGTTTATATATGTTTATATATTCAATATTTTAGAAAGCTCAAAAAGTACCAGCTGAAGTACGAAGAAGTACCAAAAGACCTATTTTCTTTAATTTCATGTTCCTAAGTTCAATATTATAAAAAATTCAAACGTACCAGTCGAAGAACGAAAAGGTATCAAAATGTCCCCTTTTATAGATAATTTACTCCGGGCTCTACATGTTTGTTTTTAAGTTTCTTTGCGTAATTTTTAGAAAACTCAAAAAGTACCAGTCGAAGTACGATAAAGTACCAAAAAGTCCGCTTTTATATATTCTTATTTATTCCAGGCTCTAAATGCTTAATTTCATGTTTATGGGTTAAATTTTTGTAGAAAATTCAAAAAGTACCTTTGGAAGAACGAAAAAGTACCAAAAAGTCCCCTTTTATAGGTTTCCACTTAATCCAGGCTCTACATGCTTAATTTCATGTTTCTAGGTTCAATATTATAGAAAATTCAAAAAGTACCTTTTGAAGAACGGAAAAGTACCAAAAAGTCCCCTTTTATAGATTCTCATTAACCTGTGTAGAACGAAAAAGGACCGAAAAGTCCCTTTATTATTAATTTCATGTTTCGATTTAAATATCATAGAAAACTCAAAAAGTACCAGATGGATAATCAAAAAATATCACTTGATACCGGGTTTCCAAATAATACCCCATTAGCATATTTACCTCCATTTTCACCACCTCCAGTTATCGTTTAACTGGTAGTTATTCTTTCAGTTAAGACAATTTTTGTATGAGAACTGTCAATATATCTTAAAGTTAAATTATAACTAAACTTGGTGAAAATGGGGGTTAGTGTTGCTAAATCTAAAAATGTTATCTAAATTGGATCATAGTGTTTGAATAAAATCAAATTTCCCGTTTTTACCCTTTTGGAACTTTTTTCTCCCCATTAACGAAAAAAGTTGCAACATCGAAGTGGGATCCCGTTATTGTGTATTCATATTTATAAGTTAATAAACCAAAAACAATCTTTTACGAAAAAAGTACCAAAAATAGGTACAATTTTCACCGCTTAAACGTCCGAATATCCAAAAAGTACTAAATTCATATTTTTATTTTTTCGTCAAGTTATGAAGGAGTTAAAAATATTGTTTGAATGTTTACTGGTTTAAAAGATACATGGGGTGCAAAAAAAGAACCAAAATACAGTTTTTACCCGTTTATTCCCCAAAGGGGCCGAATTTGAAAAAAGTGCCAGTCCCTGTCCGCTTATTTTTTAAATGAACGACGATAAGCTTTAAACTGTTTTTGTATATTTTCTAGTTTAGGAGATATGAGGTTACCGAATTTACCCGTTTTTACCCTTTTTTAACCTCTAAACATTCGAATTTCCAAAAATCCCGTCTTAGTGGATCTATTTGGTGGGAAACCAACCTCCTGTCCAAATTTCAGCTCTTTAGCTTCAACCGTTTAAGCTGTGCGATGATGAATCAGTCAGTCAGTAACGTTAAAATTTTATATATATAGATTTTAATGTCCCTTTTAGACGATTGTACTAATAACTCTAAAATTATCGGGGGGGTCGCAATCGGTCTCAAAAGTAATCTTTTGAAATACAATACATTTGCTAATATCTGTAATATTAGCAAATGTACCTTATATAGTCCGACGACCACATCGGACCAATTGCAAAAGATGCGTTCCAATAAAAATTTAGTTTTAATTTACTTTAAGTATATATGTGTCATAAAAATATAAGAAAAATATCACTTTAAAAAAATATATTTTTCATAAAAATTTTATAATTTTTAATCCTTGTTTAATACATTTTTATATGTAATTTAAATTGTGTAAATATCTACTTCCATATAGAAGTTATTCATTTTTGTACACATTATATTATTTGACATATATTAGTAACTAGAAAAATTAAATTTTTAAAGTGGAACTTTGGACTCAAATTTCACCATGAGCAAACACTTTATCGGATTTTTTCTGATGTTTCCATGCTACTGGAAGTCTTAGGTCACTTATATATAAAAATCGCGAAAAACTGAACAACTTTTTTATTTTGACTTTTGTCGCTCTAGATTGGGAAAATGTGGGGCACTATGCATTGGATGGAAATTTCATTTTAAAATTTTATATGAATTTCGGTAAATTTTTCAATTGTATACCCTTGTACCGCAGTATCAAGGAAGCACTGTATTTAAATTTGTTTCTTAAGTTCACAAAAAGTATATTAAAAGTATAGTATTAGTAAATCCATACTATATATTGTAATATGAAATAGAAAATGTGATGTTTGCGGTAAACTATTAAGATTTTTTGAAAATTTATTTATATTTTGCGAGATTTAAAAATCCCAAAATTTCTAAAAATCTATCCCTACTGGAAAAGTAATACAGATAATCCTCGATTTACTCGATACTTCATTTACACGATTTTGATATAACGCGTTTAAAAAATAGTGACAACCCTCGATTTATACGAAAAATTAACTGTTTGCAAAAGTTAACAAGTTAATTTATTAAAATGATAATTATTATGAAAAAGTGAAAATACAAAAATATTGAGTTTATTTTAATATTATTTAGAAATGAATCCAGAGTAGAAAAACATTTCAAAAAAAAAAAATCATCTCATTGCTGAATAAAGTGAATATTTTGGATCAGTTCAAATGTAGAGAAAAGCTCTCGTCTTTAGCAAAAACTCTAAATTTAAATGAATTCACGATACGATCATTAAAAAACAAAAATTGAATTCGAGTTCGAGATAATTAAAAAAAAGAATGGAAAAATCATTATAAATTTGGATAGAAAATGCAACAAATAAACAAATGTCATTAGACAACAGGGTCATTAAACAGAAAGCTTTAAAAATTTTTCGATTTTTTGGAGCCGATTGCAAAAACTAATTTTTGGCAAGTAACAGCTGGTTTGAAAAATTTAAGAAATGGGCTGGCTTATAAAATTTATTTATGCAAGGAGAATACTCATCGGGTGACGTGAATGCTGCAGCCCCATTTCCAAATCTTTTTCAGCTGATAATAAAGGGTAGAGGGTACCATCCTCATCAAGTCCAAAAATAAGTTTTTATATGAATTCTTAACCTCATTTTACGCGTTTTCGATTTAAACGTAAAAAAATGTCGTTCCCAACAAACCGCGTAAATCGAGGGTTACCTGTATATGTACCGCTAAATTAATTTTTATAATTCGAAATTAAACCAAATTTTAGAGTTAGGATATTGTAACGCCGTCCGCCAAAAAGAGAAAAAAATCGATAGACATTAATGGATATATACGTCTGAAACTATAAATTTAATGAAGAAAGACTACGTTTGACACAAATTTGGCATAGCAGTACAGTATTTATAACATTTTTTGTTAATGTGCTCCTTTGAAATATTAAAGTCTTTTTACAAGGAAACAGGATCACGAAAAAAACTTTGAACACAGTTTTGTAACATATATCATGCAGACTTATATCATCTGCACCGTGTCTAATTCTGAGTGTCGGACGGTGTAAAAAGTGTTCAATAATTCGACCAAAATACTTTCATATTGCTAGCAATAACTTCCATTTCTTTTTATAAAAAATTCAAATCGCTAATATACATTAATTTAACAGTACTGATTACAAATAGTTTTGTTATCTATAAACATCTTACCATTTCAATATTTCTCTTAAAAAGAGCTGGAACCGGAATTTTGTTAGGATTTGATTTAACTTGGCGTATAATATCATTAATCATTTCTATAAATGAATTATTTTGACATTGCGAAAGCAAATCCTGTGCTATCTGAAAATATATAAAAAATTATTTACTTTAATGAATTTTACGTTTTGTTAACTTTAATTGTACCTAATTAAATACATTTTTTATAAAATAGTAATTATTTATTGATTTTCTTAATAATAAAAATATTTTATTTTTATATACAATGAGGCCTGCCAGATTTTTCGATTTATCGGCTTTTTGCCGATATTTTACCTTCAAAATAGTAAAGTGCCGATTTTCCGATTTTTGCTTCAAAAATTCAGATTTTTTACCCAATCGAACAAACTAACGAATTTATGATAACTTTACAAAAGCAAAAATTACATGGAGCTTCTAAAACAATTGGGAAAGGAAAATTTACATTACGGTAGAACACAATTTGCTCCATCACCAATGTCAATTGGTTCGATTATGAAAAGAAAACACAATTTATGTATGAAAATCCTGAGTAGGTTTCCAAAATTCTGATCTAAGGGTGCTAAAATTTTAAAATTTTTAAGAAAGTTTTTATGGTTCGAAAATAAATTTACACATTTTTGTGGAAAAGTTAAAAAATTTAAAATCGGATTTGCATTAATTTTCTGTGTTTATTAGTCTATTCTCTTTCTCAATGCTTCATTAACAAGTTATTTGATCGTGCAATTTGGAATGGTTTTAACAAAAATTTAAAAAATAATATTTTTTTCAAAAAACTTCTCTCTAGACAATTCGTTACAAATCCTTTTGGAAAAATTAATTAATATTGTTAATAACGATCACTCACTGAAATAAATATATCACTCATAACCAAAATTTGAAAATTTTTTACAGGGTAAATGTATAGTATGCCACAAATAATTATACATTTACATTTTTCTGCAAAAATGATACAAATTCCAATAGATTTTATTCCAGTAAACCAAAGTTTCGGTGTAACCTTACAAAGAGTTCTTTTATGAGACCTATTCTGAATAAAAATTCCCTGATTTATCTATGTAAAAACAATATTGTTAATACTCTATTAGTATTAATGTTAGCAATAGCTGTAGAAATTGGATATTTATGCACAATTTCGCGTCAAGTGACCCAACTAAAAAAATCGATTTGGATGAAATGTTCACCAAGGTTAGTACTATTGGATAGTAGGTCAGACACAAATTTTCAGCTCTATCGGTCAAGAGCTGCCGGACATAGAGGGGGTCAGAGTTGGACATTTTGGTCATACACGGTTTAATACAAATGAGTATAACTTTTCACCTATTGGTCCCAGCTTTGCCCAAAGGAGTTCAGATATCAATTAAAAAATAATAATTTAAACACGCTCACGTTTAAACGAAGCAATAAAAATTCACGAAATTCACACAAAACATTCTTTATTATCCGGTACAGTTTGGTATTGAAAATCAGTAAAACCGGTTCACGACGTAAAAAGTTATGATTAAAAATTTCAGACTACCTGGAAAAAATTAAGTTTTTTCCCCAATTCTTAAGTAGTTTTCTCAGAAACTACCAAAGATATTTCAATGAATTTTGTCACACATATTTTTTTGTGCCAGGGACAGAGTTGGGGGTAGTGCACTAAATATTTAGTGCACTAAGGTTTTCACTAAATCCCACTATAGTGACAACATTTTGATTTTCCACTATTTTTCATCACTATAGTGGTAGTGAAACATATCGTAACTACCACTAAAAAAATTAGTGGTAGTGAAACATGTTTTAACTACCACTAAAAAAATTAGTGGTAGTGTAAAATTTTTCCACTACCACTAACCATTAGTGGTAGTGAAAATTTTGCACTACAATAAAATAGTGCAAATTTTTAACAGTCACTACATGAATGCTTTAATTATATTATATGCACTAAAATCTCAAAAAAATAGTGTTTATAAAAATATTTCAAACAAATTGAAAATATAGTCAAAATATTTTCATTTTATTATTTTTTATTGCATAAAAAAATTAAATAAAAACTTAAAATTTTTAAAGGTGTTATCACACGGCATGTATTTTACATATGTACTGTCAAATTTTCCATATGTAAAAGTTGTACATATCGTCTGATACATATGAAACATTGCATATGTAAAATACACATGGAAATATATATGTAGTTTTTTATCAATTAGAGCATGCTCTATTTTTCTATGACAAACATAAACAAAACAGCTGTGTGTTTTAATGAAAATTCCTTATTTTTTTGTATAACTACATATTTTCTTATGTTTTTTTTATTACTACTTTAATATTAGTCTTAATTAATTTAATAAATAATAAAAATAAAAAATTATAAAATAATTCAATATAATGATATGTTTTTGAGTCCCATTAACATTAGTGAATGATTATATTTTTCCACTATCCTGTTAGTGGAGAAAAAAAATTGCACTAAGCTGTAAAAAAAAGGTTTCTCACTATCACTAAATTAATTTTAGTGAAAATTTTTCTTTTACCACTACCACTATTGCTTAGTGAGGCTGTTATTTTTCAACTCACCACTAAATAGCTATTAGTGATAGTGAAAAATTTTGCACTATCACTAACTTTTAGTGGAAACTGGAAATTTAGTGCACTACCCCCAACTCTGGCCAGGGATCAAGTATGTTCAAACTCATAACAATTGATCCAATATTTCCCATAGCCCCCATACAAAGGTGTATATTCCCATAAATTAGTTTATCGTTAATAAATCCCTCAAATATATCGGTATCAATACAAAATTATGTACATACAAATATAATATGAATAGAAATCATACTACCAACGTAGATCTCAGTCGGTCCACAATTGGTCATAGCTCCCAATAAGGTCCACTTCCAAAAATCACCTAAACGCACATATTTCATTTAAAAAATAAAGCTTTTGTGATAAAATTCGAGCTGAATATGTTTTGTGTACATACAAATAATTCTCCCAAATTTCTTTTCGGATCGGCCCATTACACCGTGCGACAGCAATTATTGGACTTGAACGGGACCATATACATATGAAACCTTATGTCATATATAGTAGAACTGCGATTTTAGTTTTTCATTTTGTGATCTTTTCTCCTTTTTAAAGGACTTCAAAGTTTTATGGATATAGAAATTTCTTAAAATTTATTTAAATAGTTCTGCTCATTAGTTTTTCTTTATATGGATATCAAATGAAAGGGGACAATTTCTAGAAATAAATAATTTTTTTTATTTTTACTTTTCAGGACGAAAAGTTGTAAAAAATGTCCTTTGAAAAATATATCCTTTTATATCCTTGAGAATTTCCAATATATTTTTCTAAAAAAATATATGTTGAAACCATGCATATACTTTAACACATGCTTAAATTTCGTTCTTATAGCATTATAAGTTAAGCCTAAACAGAAAAAAACATATTATTAAGTTCATTAAAAAAAATACTTTTATCGATACAGCAATTAAGATTATAAAAATATTAGATAGTACTTTTTGGACTTGAACAAGTCCACATACACATGAAACTGGAGATCGTATATAGTAAATCTGCGTTCTCAGTTTTTAATTTTCTGATCTTTTCTCCTTTTAAAGGAAATCAAAATTCGACACAAATATTTTTCGTCTATATATGAATCACTCTACATAGCTCCCTTATAAGGTCCACTTCCGAAAATCACTTAAACGCATATACTGTGAGCATCAAAACAAAGTAAACACCCTAACGTATTATTTTAAAAGTTTTCAAGAAAAAATTTGTTAAAATGAAAATAACACATTTTTTGGCGTCAAAAATAAGAAAACAGTTAAAGAAAACTTAATTATTTTTTTTGGTAAGTAATCAACAAATATAAAAATTTCAATATTTTGTTTGCTTTCCTTTAGACCTTAGGACCTCATTCAATCTTCTCGGCATGGAATCAACAAGGGTTTTCGTTACCTCAGGAGAGATTTTATTCCATTCTTCTTTTAGTGCCTTCATTAGGTCTGTCTTTTTGAAACTGTTCTATCTCAGACTTTCCCACAAATGTTCGATGGGGTTAAGATCTGGAGACTGTGGTGGATGATCTAAAACCTTAGGTGCCCGGTAAACTTTACCGGGTAAAGTAACCATTCTTTCACTAATCTCGAGGTATGTTTTGGATCATTATCCTGTTGGAAGATCCAGTTTTGAGGTAAATGTAACTTTTGTACGCTTGGAACAAGATTTTCTTTGAGAATGTTTAAGTAATCATTTTTGTTCATTGTTGACTCAATAAACACCAGATTACCTACCCCGCTTGCTACCATACAGCCCTAGACCATTACTGAACCTCCTCCATGCTTCACAGTACTAGTAATACACTCATCATTGAACGCAGTATTTTTTGGCCGCCATATCTTCGGTGGCTTTTTCGCACCAAAAATCTCAAATTTACTTTCATCCGAAAATAAAATGTTATCCCAAAATCTGGAATCCATATTTTTGTACTTTTTGGCAAATTCCACTCGCTTTTTCTGATTTGGTTTGGAAATGTATGGTTTCTTGCGAGGTATTCTGCCATGTAAACCGTTTTGGTGCAGAACTCTTCTTACTGTACTGGCACTAACTGATCTTCTCGACGTTTGGGATATGTTCTCTGCAATTTTTACCGCACTAGAAACGGGATTTGCCCTGACTTTTCTTACTATTGCTCTGATTTCGGTATTGTCCTATTAATAGCGTAATTTTGTTAATACGCATTACTGTTTACTTTGTTTTGACGCTCACAGTATTTCATTGATAAAGCTATCGGTATAAAATTCAACTTGAATATGGTTTGCGTACATATATATCATTCTACCAATTTTCCCCGGATCGGTCCATTATTGGTCATAGCTCCCATATAAGGCCCTCTTCCGAAAATAATTTAAACTCACATATTTCATTATCAAATAAAGCTATCTTGATAAAATTCGACACAAATATGTTTTGTGCACATACATATGAATCACTCTACGAAATTTTTCTGGAGAGACCCGTAATTGGTCATAGCTCCTATATAAGGTCCACTTCCGAAAATCACTTAAACGCACATATTTTATTAATTAATAAATCTATTGGAGTAATATTCCACTTGATTTTTTATTTTTTTGCATATATATCATTATACGAAATTTTTTCTTGATCGGTCCATAATTGGTCACAACTCCCATATAAGGATAATTTCCGAAAATTACTTAAACGCACATTGACAAGCAAAGTTATCGGGATAAAATTCGACATAAATGTGTAGATATTAAGACAATTCGACATGAGTATGTTTGTGTATAGATAAGTCATTATATTAAAATGTTTGCAACTGGCCTATTAATGTACAATTTTATGAACCTAATCAAAATTAGTTCCACATAAGCATAAATGTTAGTACCCTCACTACGAAAACAAAAATTTTGTCAAGTTATCTAAAAATTATATAGTTAAGTGGATTTTAATAAAAAGTAGTTTGCTAGTGGAGGGTATTTAAGATTGTGTTTTTTAAAATTATTTTTTTTCCAAAATGCGCCTTTTTTTTGCTAAAAAAAAGCTTAAACAACGCTTCATTTCCCCTACTGTTTCAAAATGGATGTTTTTGTTTTTTTTTTTTTTTGTTTTTGCTCGAAAGTGTGATGCAAGGGGCATATGAGAAAAAAATATTTGACTCAAAAACTTTGCTGCTTGGGTTAAAATAATGTTTTTATAGATATCCCACTAGCATCCTTCTAAGTAACCACAAAGCTCTTAAAGGAAATGGTCTAAGCTTTCTTTTGAGCACAAAAAAAAAACGTCCACTTTGAAAAATAGGGGGAAATAAAGTGCCAGATATTGCAAAAAAAATTATTGAGTTAAAACATTAATTTTAGATATATACCCACTATCTCCCATTAAGTGACTATAAAACCCTGGAAACTGTAGAATTAGCTATCTGAACTCCTTCGGACAATAGCTGAAAAGTTACACTCATTTGTATAAAACCCTATATGACCAAAATGTCCAACTTTGACCCCCTCTAAGTCCGACAGTTCTTGGCCGACAGAGCTGAAATCGTTTTCTTGAGTTCGGTCACTTGACACGAATTTACCCATATATATTTTCAAAATTTCAATCATGTCTGTAATAATGTGATGATGAGCACATATTACACATATTATTTCTTTTTGAATTAATAACTAAGAAGATGCCGTACACCATCAAAGGATACTATATAATCTGGGTAGAGTTCGGGAATTCTCGGGATTTTTAACATATTGTGAAAAATGTAGCGATGTTATAATTCATCAGGGATTTTTTTGAAGATACATTACAAAACGTCATTAATTGTGCAAAAGGAAATGAAAAAATCATAAATTAAAAACTATCAATCTATGTAAAAGAGAACTAGCTTTACTTGAAGCAAATACGAATACGACACCCAAATTAGAATTTAGAGCTGAAAATATCTCCACATTATGAATCTAAATAATTGTTTATTTGTTGTTAATGCAATCATAGTTGCCAGATGATTTGGAAGCTAAATTGTCAAATTTTGAGAAGAAAATCGTCAATTAATTTTTCGAAATCATTAAATCGTCGGAAAAATAAATTAAAATTTTATAAAATTAATATTTTTTAAATACACTATGGTGAAGGGTAAAGAATCGGCACAGCCGAATATAGTACTCCACAGTGGGGCAGAATGGAAATTTTTTGGAAATAAATCTGGCATTTCTAAACGGCTGATCCGATCGGGATAAAATTTGGCGTGAGCGTAGCCAAGGAGTATTCGAGTTTAAGTTTTGAAGATGAACCCCGCAGATGCCCCAGGGACGGCGCTGTGGCGGCTCAAAGTAGGGTACCTACGACATGTAAAATTTTTAAACTCGTGCCATTTTTTTGTTTTTCACCCACACACAAAGATTTTATATATTTTCTGAAAGCGATCGACGAGATCTTGAAATAACATGCTTGGGCATACTACTTATCTCTTATAATATCCGAGTTATAGGCATTTAAAAATTTTGTGATACAAAATTTACCATACCTTGGTCCGCCTTTTTTTGAATACCGGGCGTAATTTTGGACCAAATGGACTCAATTTTTTCTTGTTAGTTAGACAACAAAATTTCCAATAATATACAAAAAATTTCAGATCAATATCATTTACAGATCCAAAAATATACTTTTTTTAATTTAAAAATTCAAAAAATTTTAGATTTTTGCCGTTTATTTGCCAAAAATGTGTCTTAACTCTTTTATTAATAAAATAAAATTTTATTTAAGAACATATAATAATTTTATAGTTTTCTAAAAGGTATCTTTACGCAGAATGCTTTGGCGTAAAAAACTTGTCCTATTTTTTGAAAATGTTGCCACTGCGTCCTTCTGAATATGACCTATTTTTTATCAAAACTTCAACTTTGGGCGACATGTTCTAAAATCCCAAAGCTGGGATCAGAAAACTGAAAGCAGTTTTGGAAACCTCAATATGTTTTCTATTTACTCCAAAAGTATTTTCCCAGCCCTGAAAGAAATGTGGACCCTATGGGCAAAAAAGTAAAAAATCCCATTTTTGGGATTTTCATTCCTATTTTTGGGAATTGCGGGATGCCCTTTGACCTCTTCAATTTTTTTTTTTGCATTTTCTTATTTGAAATGGCAAATTTAACAAGCGTTGAAAATTTCATTGAGTTTTGTTCATAAATAAAGATTTTGTCATATATTACATATTTGTTTAATTTCTAAAACTATGATTTATATCAAAATTTTAATAGGGTCGCAGATAGCTACAACAATTTAGTCCATATTTATCCCTTAATATCATTTTTTAGTTAGATTTGGAAATTCTCGACCCTTTACAAAAAATTTCAAGCCAATATCTCAATTACATTCAAAAATATGTTCATTTAAACCTGTGTCCTTTAATTTCATCTTTTTCATATTTTAGTATTAAGTATGACAGAACATACATTTGGTGTTGAATAAAATATTTGGACAATTTTTAAAAATTTAGTTAATTATTTTATTAAAGACTATATCATTGTATATACAATAAAAAAATTATAATTTTATTATGAGCCACGCACAACAACACCTAAATCACCCCACACAAACCACCTTTCCCGCCCACCGAAACATAAAACACAATTTAATACAATATCATCAGTTAGTATAATAGCTATTTTTATTTGAACTGTTTATCTTAAACATAATACAATTAATTCTTACAACCTACTTATATAGTTAATTCCTAACACTACTTATTTTCTATAAAATAATCTGTCATATCGGTATACATATCCAGAAGGTAATATAAGTCCTTTAAATCTTCCTTGTTTTGAGATGATAGAGTTTCATAACAAATCCATTTTTTTCGCATAGTTGAAAGAACAGGATCAGAAGATAGAAGTAAACTATTAAAAATATCTTCATTCTGTGATTCCCTGGAGCATTTTCTTGAGCTGAATAGTTGAACATGCTTAAAATCTCGATTCCTCGCTTCCTGGGCTTCTTCTGTTAACTCTCCAAGTGGAAATATATTCGATTCAATTATTATTTGACCATGACACAATACTTTGTGTACTGTTGGTGTTAGTTCCCTCCATGGATACAGAGATACAAGTAATTTAGAAATTTCAGATGTATATTCCCCAAATCGATTTCCATTAATTTTATGTTTACTATTCAGTGCCATTAAAATAACTCTTCGAAGCAACTCCTTGTCGATTCCAGTTATTTTTGAAGTAATTTCAAAATCACGAAAAAACCTTCTCGCCGTATTACCGTCATTTGTACTACCGCAACTTGGAAGTGGTTTGTCGATGTTTAATCCCATCTGAACTTTATATTCTTCTTGGATTCTGCTTTTTTCCGCAGCTCTCATTTCTTTCAATTCTTCATTATTTTTTGTTGATTTAGTAAGATTCTCTGGCACACTTCTATATTTGAGGTCGTATGCTATGTGCAAAAAGTAATCCAAAAATCGTATTCTGGCATGAAGTGGTGAAATTCTTTATTTATGAACAAAACTCAATGAAATTTTCAACGCTTGTTAAATTTGCCATTTCAAATAAGAAAATGCAAAAAAAAATTGAAGAGGTCAAAGGGCATCCCGCAATTCCCAAAAATAGGAATGAAAATCCCAAAAATGGGATTTTTTACTTTTTTGCCCATAGGGTCCACATTTCTTTCAGGGCTGGGAAAATACTTTTGGAGTAAATAGAAAACATATTGAGGTTTCCAAAACTGCTTTCAGTTTTCTGATCCCAGCTTTGGGATTTTAGAACATGTCGCCCAAAGTTGAAGTTTTGATAAAAAATAGGTCATATTCAGAAGGAAGCAGTGGCAACATTTTCAAAAAATAGGACAAGTTTTTTACGCCAAAGCGTTCTGCGTAAAGATACCTTTTAGAAAACTATAAAATTATTATATGTTCTTAAATAAAATTTTATTTTATTAATAAAAGAGTTAAGACACATTTTTGGCAAATAAACGGCAAAAATCTAAAATTTTTTGAATTTTTAAATTAAAAAAAGTATATTTTTGGATCTGTAAATGATATTGATCTGAAATTTTTTGTATATTATTGGAAATTTTGTTGTCTAACTAACAAGAAAAAATTGAGTCCATTTGGTCCAAAATTACGCCCGGTATTCAAAAAAAAAGCGGACCAAGGTATGGTAAATTTTGTATCACAAAATTTTTAAATGCCTATAACTCGGATATTATAAGAGATAAGTAGTATGTCCAAGCATGTTTTTTCAAGATCTCGTCGAGTGCTTTCACAAAATATATATATCTTTGTATTTGGATTAAAAACAAAAAAATGGCACGAGTTTAAAAACTTTACATGTCGTAGGTACCCTACTTTGAGCCGCCACAGCGCCGTCCCTGGGGCATCTGCGGGGTTCATCTTCAAAACTTAAACTCGAATACTATAGACTATTGGATAGTATTAGTTTTTAAGTTCTATCGGCCAAGAACTACCGGAGTCGGAGGGGATCAAAATTGGTCATTTTGGTCATACAGGATCTTTTTAAATTCAGTGTAACTTTTCTCCTATTGGTCATAGCAAAAATTGTCCAAAGGAGTTTAGATAGCTATTTCTTCTGCAACGAAATTATGATTCCCTTTAGTAGTCCTATGGTATGCAAACATGTATCATGTTGATATTTTAAAAATCTGGATTAAATAATCAACATGTTAAATGTTTTTTTTTATATATAGTTGGATTAGTTTTGGACCAGTCCCTTACGGAGAATTCTTTACACGCGTGTGAGGAGTAGCCTCAATTTTTAAAAGGTAAAATTAATATTTATTATTATAATCCATCATAAATATGTTCTACTAATGCGAGATTTAAATATGTCTGTTTAAAATTGTTTATTCCCAAATTCTAAATTGGCCTTTCTGTCAACCAAAATATTTTACAAAAATAGCATGAACATTTAAAAAATTATTTGATTTGATCTTAAAAGACAGACAATTTTAGTTATCGTTAAATTTAGTAAAAATCTTGTTATTAAGTTATAAATTAAGTGTTACATATTTCATTTTTTCATTCCCGTTTTCCGGGAAATTAAAAGTCCGGGAATTTCCGAACTCTCTGAGTCCGTTTTAAGATGATCATGTTATTGAAAATAAGCAATATCAGTAGTACACAATTTCTCCTAGACCTCATACAAGCGTGTTTCTGAATAGCGCGTTTACTCACATGAATATGTCACTTGTGGACCGATCCGCACTAAATTTGGTAGAGAGATTTTAACTCGTTTAAAACTTATGTGTATCGAATTTCATTGCTTTACTCGCATTTTTATGCCGATTTCCATAAAAGTCAGTAGAGAGGTTTTGGCTCATAAGAAACTTACTTATGACGAATTTCATCTCAATACTTGTACTTTTAAGCCAGTAATGAGCGTTAGAGTCAATTATAGGCCGATCCACATAAAATTTGTTTCTGAAGGTGATCTTATATGGGGGTAGAGAGATTTTGGCTCGTAAAAGTCTTCTTATGTCAAATTTCATCGCTATCCTTGTGTTTTGAATCCAGTAATGAGCGTTAAAGTCGTTTCATGAAGGGGACCTTTATGGAGGGTAGGGTCGATTATGGACCGATCCACATAAAATTTGGTGGAGAAATTTTGGTTCCTCAGAGATTTGCTTATGTTAAATTTCATCGCTGTACTCGTATTTTTAAGCCAGTAATGACGCTCATTAAAGTAATTTTATGAAGAGGACCTTATATGGGGGGTAGGGTCAGTTATGGGCCGATCCAAATAAAATTTGGTAGAGAGGTTTTGGCCTGAAAGTAACTTACTTATGTAAAATTTCATGGCTATACTCGTATTTTTAAGCCAGTAATGAGCGTTAAAGTAATTTTCTGATGGAGATCTTATATGGACCGATCCACATTAAATGTGGTAGAGAGATTTTTGATAAGAAGACACTTACTTATGTTAAATTTCATCGCTATAGT
The DNA here is from genome assembly GCF_015586225.1 of Lucilia sericata. Taxonomy (NCBI): domain Eukaryota; kingdom Metazoa; phylum Arthropoda; class Insecta; order Diptera; family Calliphoridae; genus Lucilia; species Lucilia sericata. Next base: position 32,694 of record NW_023996090.1, on the reverse strand, counting down.
CGTATTTTTAAGCGAGTAATGAGCGTTAAAGTCATTTTCAGAAGGGGACCTTAAATGGGCTAGGGCCAATTATGGACCGATCCTCATAAAATTTATCGGGAAGTTTCTGGCTTATATAAAAATTTAATCGTTATAGTTACACTTTTAAAACATATATGCCCGTTAAGGCTGTTTTTCGGTGGTCCACTTGTATGGGGTCTATCCGAAAACGTGGACCGATATGTCCCATTTTCAATACCAAACAAACCCTACCTATACAATATTTCTGGAAAGTTAGAGCCCTCTAGCTCATTCCGTTCGGACTCTATCGTGTTTTCAACAGACAGACGGACGGACATAGCTAGATCGCACAGTGGTATAGGAAAAAAAAGAGGGAAATAATTCGGTAACTTCTAAACGGTTAATCCGATTTTAATGAAATTTGGTATGCACAAAGAGGAGGTGTTGTCGAGTTTAGGTTTTGAATTTGGACCTTATAGGCCAGCCAGGGGCCCGGCGGGGGGTCCTCAAATTAGGACACCTCGACTATGTTAAATTTTTAAAACGATCCTATTTCTTCATTTGAGTTCCGATTTAAAAAAAATTTCGTATATAGAATCTTCTCATCAAGCACTATAAAAAGTGTTATATACATCTTCTTAGACACTTTTAGATAACTTAAAAAGAAAAAGATACTTTTTTCCCAAAAAAATGACAAAAAATCGCCTTTTTTGCGAAAAATCGGGAATATTTGGACCCGCTATTATCAAAAAACTAAAGTAAGGACGGTAAAAATTTTAAAATTTTAATTTTCAAATGCGAATATCTCCTAAACTATAAGAGATAATTTACTGCTACGACATTTTTTATAGTGCTCGATGAGGAGATTCTATATACGAAATTTTTTTTAAATCGGAACTCAAATGAAGAAATAGGATCGTTTTAAAAATTTAACATAGCCGAGGTGTCCTAGTTTGAGGACCCCCGCCGGGCCCCTGGTTGGCCTATAAGGTCCAAATTCAAAACCTAAACTCGACAACACCTCCTCTTTGTGCATACCAAATCGGATTAACCGTTTAGAAGTTACCGAATTATTTCCCTCTTTTTTATTTCCTATACCACTGTGGATCGTCTTAGAATTTAATAAGGACTCAGAATATACAGTGAATCAACTAAGTTTTTTGCCTACCTTTTTTTAAGAGAATTTTGTTTTTTGTTTATAAATAAAATTAAAAAAAAAGCGGGTAAAAAGTAAATTTATGTTTTCCAATTGAAAATAGAGATTGTGTAAAATGGGAAAACCAAGAAAAAAATTATTGAAATAAAAATTTTGGTGCATTTGTTGTTGCATTTTATTATTTTTCGTCAGAATTTGCACGTCCATAAAGTATTTTGCATATTGAAATTTCCAGTTAATTTCGTTGGGTTTTTCAAATTATTTTTTAATTGCTTTTTGGAATTTATTGTTTTATTGCTAAAAGGACACCTGTTAAGTATTTTTCAATTGTAATTTTCAAAAATCATATCCTTATTGTGTGAAACTGTGTAGTTATTTGCGTTAAAAATGTTTAAAGTGAAATAATGGGGCAATGAGATGTTTAACACAAAGAATTATTAAAAAAATCGCACTGAGTTGTCTATCAAAATCTTTAACTGTCAAAGGAGAGCGACTTGTATCCAAGCAAAAACCATTGAAGGCCTCATTTATCTTCTCCAAAGTCCATATACGAACATTAAAGAACACTATGATTAAATTTAGACCTCTAAACAGACCTTAGGTTGCTTGGAAACAATATAAAGTGAACTATCGTGTGGTACGGAAAAAAATACTTAATTTATATATTTACAAATAGAGGCGGTTCTTATCACCTAAGATCCACAAAAGCAATATTTTTCAGCTAATACATACACTTATATATAGTTAGAACCCTAATCAAGAATAACTATCCAAATCCAACTACGCCTACTGTATTTTATTCATAAAATAATGCATTCAAAATATGAGGTAGAATATCAAGATTCTAGCATGTAATAGTTCTATAGTGGTATACGGTGATATTCCCATACTTAGAGTGGCTATGATGGTACTTAGTGTTAGCTTTATTGAATAAGAATCAATATTATACAATTCTAAATAAAATTCACACAGTATGGGGTTTCCGTAATGCAGTTTTTGTTTATCAATGCGAAATGACCAAAAACCCAGATTATTTTTGTTATAATCTATAGATTTATACCCCACTAAAATTCCATTCCAATCCATTGATTTCCTAATATATCATGTATCCAATTCAAAATTACTTATTATTTTCGAAATAAAATCAAAGAAACGATAGATTTCATGTTAAGTCAAATATTGAAAAATTCTTATAGGTATATAGGATAATAAATCGGTTAAGAAATATCCAAACTTAGTTTAATGCAGCAATATTAAAAAAATGAACAAAAAACCTAAAAAAGCAAAATACTTTATTGACCTTAAAAATTAACAATAAGTTCACATTTTATCAAAATCTCGTTAATTAATATCACGATTTTACTTTTTATGGTAGAAAATTAAAATATAAGATATTCTTTAAAAAATACAACAAACAAATTGCTTTATTTTGCTAAAAATAAAGTTTTTTCTTAAAATTTATAAAATTTTACATAGGCAAATTACTTAATTGATTCACTGTATATACTTTTGTGGGTCTATGACGAATATTTCGATGTGTTACAAACGGAATGGCGAAATCAATATACCCCCATCTTTTTTGAGTCCCCTTTTATGGGTTCTCACTTAATCCGGGCTCTACATAATTAATTTTATATTTCTAGGTTCAATATTGGAGAAACTTCGAAAAGTACCTTTTAAAAAAGTACCAAAAAATAGTCCTTTGTGCCGGAGTTCCAAGTAACACCGCATTGGTATATTTAGTGTTACTCAATTTATCAATTTCTCCAATTTTATTCAATTTTTCCCCCATTGAAGTAATAAATATTTTATTACAAAAAGTTACAATATCGTAGTGGGAGTATTCATTCAGATGCTAATACAAATCAATACATGGGAAACAATGTTTTATGCAAAAAGTACCGAAAATAGGTACAATTTTTACCCTTTAAAGGTCCAAATATCCAAAAAGTACTAAATTCGAATTTTTTATACCCTCCACCACCATCAGCGGTGATAGAGGGAATATATAAGTTTGTCATTCCGTTTGTAACACCGAGAAATATTCATTTGAGACCCAACAAAGTATATATATTCTTGGTCCTTATGAAATTCTGAGTCGATTTAGATATGTATGTCCGTCTGTCTGTCTGTATAAAACACGCTCATGTTAAAATGAAGCAACGAAGCATTGAAAATTATCAAGATCGGTGAATTGTGGACCGATCGTAAAAAAATAGACAGAAAGATTTCTGTAGATAAAAGCAATATTTGTGCCATAGTTTGTATGAAAATCGTTATTTTCGTACATTTTTTCACGATCGGTCAACAATTGGTCATAGCTCCCATACAAGGTCTCCTTCTCAAAATCACATTAAACGCATATTTCTCATTACCAAATAAAGGTATCCATACAAAATTTAGCACAAACATTGCTTTTATATACAGAAATTATAGTGTAAAATTTGTTTACGATCGGTCTGTAATTGGTCGTAGCTCCCATACAAGGTCTCCTTTCGAGAATCACTTAAACGCATAAAACTCTTTACGAAAAAAAAGATATCCATACAAAATTTGGCATAAATATTGCTTTTATCTACAGAAAACTTATTATAATTTTTTTTTTTTTTACGGTCGATCCATAATTGATCATAGCTCCCATTTAAGGTCAACTTTCGAGAATAACTTAACGCATATTACTAATTACCAAATAATAATATCCATAAAAAATTTGGCACAAATACTTATTTTTGAATTTTGTCATACATATAGTTTGGGATTCCACTGAGTTGAAAATCGAAATCAATCCACAATTTCTTGTACCACCCATAGGGATTAAAAAATTGATTATTTTTCGCAAAAAATTAAATAAAAACTGTCCAAAACAAACAGGATTTGAACGTAAAATCTCCCAGTTGCTAGTTTAACGCCATTCCCACTACACTATTAACTAACTTCGTAGTTGTTTGCAACTAATGTTCACATAGAAATTCTCTTTCCTGTTTGTGTAAAAAATTGTTGTTAACCCAAGATCAAATAAAATGTCCACATTGAGAAAGTGTAACTGTTAATTTCTTATGCTATTCAGCGACATCAGTGTTGATAAAAGTTATTCAGCAGCAATGTTTTGTACAAACAGAAAAAACATGGCATTTTTATATGAAAAATATTAGTTAACGAAGGGCAAAATAATGAAGTGGTGTAGTGGATGGAGGGGAGAATTAACAAACTGAGCATTGCAGGTTCGATTCCTGGTCGATTTATCTTTTTTTTTCATAAATAATTATTTTTTTTTTAAATCAAATTAAGTGTTGAAATTCGGTTCAACAATAAAAATTTAAAAGCAATTTTTTTTATTATTTTTTTCATAGGATCAACAACGTTGAAAATCTATTGTACCTCCCGTACAAAATTATATAAGTTTTATAACTATAACTATTACCATACATTTCTCTCACACATAGAAATTATTTTAAATACAGAACATAGGTTAAATTTTGTACGCTCTGTAACAGTCTGTTAAGTGGTAGTTTTGTTTTTAATTGCATATTTTAAGGCGTAATGAAAGTAAGTCTAAAATATTAAGGTAAATTTGAATCAATCCATAAACTTTTATAATTTATGAAACCAGTTTAAGGTGGAGGGTATTTAAGATTCGGCAGAGCCGAATATAGCACTCTAACTTGTTTTAGGTTATTTTTTTTTATTTATTTAAAGTATAATATAAAATTAATTTATAAAATACAAATTATTGAATATTGTGGGCTACTAAACCATTACACAATTTTTTTTTAGGTTATGTAGGAGTCAAAAATATTTTTTGTGCAAAAAAGTACCAACATACAGTTTTTACCCTTTTATTCCCTAAAGGGAATAAACGAATTTGAAAACAGTACCAGACAACTGTCCGCTTATTTTTTAAATGAACGACAATAAGCTTTAAACTGTTTTTGTATATTTTCTAGTCTAGGAGATATGAGGTTACCGAATTTACCCCCTTAACATTCGAATTTCCAAAAATCCCGTTTTAGTGGATCTTTTTGGTGGGAGATTAATCTCCTGTCCAAATTTCAGCTCTTTAGCTTTAAACGTTTAGGCCGTGCGATGATGAATCAGTCAGTCAGTGAGTCAGTAACGTTAGAATTTTATATATAGGCAATTTCATAGCAAGTGACCCGTCATTAATTGTGCAAAAGGAAATGAAAAAATCATAAATTAAAAACTATCAATCTATGTAAAAGAGAACTAGCTTTACTTGAAGCAAATACGAATACGACACCCAAATTAGAATTTAGAGCTGAAAATATCTCCACATTATGAATCTAAATAATTGTTTATTTGTTGTTAATGCAATCATAGTTGCCAGATGATTTGGAAGCTAAATTGTCAAATTTTGAGAAGAAAATCGTCAATTAATTTTTCGAAATCATTAAATCGTCGGAAAAATAAATTAAAATTTTATAAAATTAATATTTTTTAAATACACTATGGTGAAGGGTAAAGAATCGGCACAGCCGAATATAGTACTCCACAGTGGGGCAGAATGGAAATTTTTTGGAAATAAATCTGGCATTTCTAAACGGCTGATCCGATCGGGATAAAATTTGGCGTGAGCGTAGCCAAGGAGTATTCGAGTTTAAGTTTTGAAGATGAACCCCGCAGATGCCCCAGGGACGGCGCTGTGGCGGCTCAAAGTAGGGTACCTACGACATGTAAAATTTTTAAACTCGTGCCATTTTTTTGTTTTTCACCCACACACAAAGATTTTATATATTTTCTGAAAGCGATCGACGAGATCTTGAAATAACATGCTTGGGCATACTACTTATCTCTTATAATATCCGAGTTATAGGCATTTAAAAATTTTGTGATACAAAATTTACCATACCTTGGTCCGCCTTTTTTTGAATACCGGGCGTAATTTTGGACCAAATGGACTCAATTTTTTCTTGTTAGTTAGACAACAAAATTTCCAATAATATACAAAAAATTTCAGATCAATATCATTTACAGATCCAAAAATATACTTTTTTTAATTTAAAAATTCAAAAAATTTTAGATTTTTGCCGTTTATTTGCCAAAAATGTGTCTTAACTCTTTTATTAATAAAATAAAATTTTATTTAAGAACATATAATAATTTATAGTTTTCTAAAGGTATCTTTACGCAGAATGCTTTGGCGTAAAAAACTTGTCCTATTTTTTGAAAATGTTGCCACTGCGTCCTTCTGAATATGACCTATTTTTATCAAAACTTCAACTTTGGGCGACATGTTCTAAAATCCCAAAGCTGGGATCAGAAAACTGAAAGCAGTTTTGGAAACCTCAATATGTTTTCTATTTACTCCAAAAGTATTTTCCCAGCCCTGAAAGAAATGTGGACCCTATGGGCAAAAAAGTAAAAAATCCCATTTTTGGGATTTTCATTCCTATTTTTGGGAATTGCGGGATGCCCTTTGACCTCTTCAATTTTTTTTTTTTGCATTTTCTTATTTGAAATGGCAAATTTAACAAGCGTTGAAAATTTCATTGAGTTTTGTTCATAAATAAAGATTTTGTCATATATTACATATTTGTTTAATTTCTAAAACTATGATTTATATCAAAATTTTAATAGGGTCGCAGATAGCTACAACAATTTAGTCCATATTTATCCCTTAATATCTTTTTTAGTTAGATTTGGAAATTCTCGACCCTTTACAAAAAATTTCAAGCCAATATCTCAATTACATTCAAAAATATGTTCATTTAAACCTGTGTCCTTTAATTTCATCTTTTTCATATTTTAGTATTAAGTATGACAGAACATACATTTGGTGTTGAATAAAATATTTGGACAATTTTTAAAAATTTAGTTAATATTTTATTAAAGACTATATCATTGTATATACAATAAAAAAATTATAATTTTATTATGAGCCACGCACAACAACACCTAAATCACCCCACACAAACCACCTTTCCCGCCCACCGAAACATAAAACACAATTTAATACAATATCATCAGTTAGTATAATAGCTATTTTTATTTGAACTGTTTATCTTAAACATAATACAATTAATTCTTACAACCTACTTATATAGTTAATTCCTAACACTACTTATTTTCTATAAAATAATCTGTCATATCGGTATACATATCCAGAAGGTAATATAAGTCCTTTAATCTTCCTTGTTTTGAGATGATAGAGTTTCATAACAAATCCATTTTTTTCGCATAGTTGAAAGAACAGGATCAGAAGATAGAAGTAAACTATTAAAAATATCTTCATTCTGTGATTCCCTGGAGCATTTTCTTGAGCTGAATAGTTGAACATGCTTAAAATCTCGATTCCTCGCTTCCTGGGCTTCTTCTGTTAACTCTCCAAGTGGAAATATATTCGATTCAATTATTATTTGACCATGACACAATACTTTGTGTACTGTTGGTGTTAGTTCCCTCCATGGATACAGAGATACAAGTAATTTAGAAATTTCAGATGTATATTCCCCAAATCGATTTCCATTAATTTTATGTTTACTATTCAGTGCCATTAAATAGTGTTAACTCTTCGAAGCAACTCCTTGTCGATTCCAGTTATTTTTGAAGTAATTTCAAAATCACGAAAAAACCTTCTCGCCGTATTACCGTCATTTGTACTACCGCAACTTGGAAGTGGTTTGTCGATGTTTAATCCATCTGAACTTTATATTCTTCTTGGATTCTGCTTTTTCCGCAGCTCTCATTTCTTTCAATTCTTCATTATTTTTTGTTGATTTTAGTAAGATTCTCTGGCACACTTCTATATTTGAGGTCGTATGCTATGTGCAAAAGTAATCCAAAAATCGTATTCTGGCATGAAGTGGTGAAATTCTTTATTATGAACAAAACTCAATGAAATTTTCAACGCTTGTTAAATTTGCCATTTCAAATAAGAAAATGCAAAAAAAAATTGAAGAGGTCAAAGGGCATCCCGCCAATTCCCAAAAATAGGAATGAAAATCCCAAAAATGGGATTTTTTACTTTTTTTGCCCATAGGGTCCACATTTCTTTCAGGGCTGGGAAAATACTTTTGGAGTAAATAGAAAAACATATTGAGGTTTCCAAACTGCTTTCAGTTTTCTGATCCCAGCTTTGGGATTTTAGAACATGTCGCCCAAAGTTGAAGTTTTGATAAAAAATAGGTCATATTCAGAAGGAAGCAGTGGCAACATTTTCAAAAATAGGACAAGTTTTTTACGCCAAAGCGTTCTGCGTAAAGATACCTTTTAGAAAACTATAAAATTATTATATGTTCTTAAATAAAATTTTATTTTATTAATAAAGAGTTAAGACACACTTTTTGGCAAATAAACGGCAAAAATCTAAAATTTTTTGAATTTTTTAAATTAAAAAAAGTATATTTTTGGATCTGTAAATGATATTGATCTGAAATTTTTTGTATATTATTGGAAATTTTGTTGTCTAACTAACAAGAAAAAATTGAGTCCATTTGGTCCAAAATTACGCCCGGTATTCAAAAAAAAGCGGACCAAGGTATGGTAAATTTTGTATCACAAATTTTTAAATGCCTATAACTCGGATATTATAAGAGATAAGTAGTATGTCCAAGCATGTTTTTTCAAGATCTCGTCGAGTGCTTTCACAAAATATATATATCTTGTATTTGGATTAAAAACAAAAAAATGGCACGAGTTTAAAACTTTACATGTCGTAGGTACCCTACTTTGAGCCGCCACAGCGCCGTCCCTGGGGCATCTGCGGGGTTCATCTTCAAAACTTAAACTCGAATACTATAGACTATTGGATAGTATTAGTTTTTAAGTTCTATCGGCCAAGAACTACCGGAGTCGGAGGGGATCAAAATTGGTCATTTTGGTCATACAGGATCTTTTTAAATTCAGTGTAACTTTTCTCCTATTGGTCATAGCAAAAATTGTCCAAAGGAGTTTAGATAGCTATTTCTTCTGCAACGAAATTATGATTCCCTTAGTAGTCCTATGGTATGCAAACATGTATCATGTTGATATTTTAAAAATCTGGATTAAATAATCACATGTTAAATGTTTTTTTTTATATATAGTTGGATTAGTTTTGGACCAGGTCCCTTACGGAGAATTCTTTACACGCGTGTGAGGAGTAGCCTCAATTTTTAAAAGGTAAAATTAATATTTATTATTATAATCCATCATAAATATGTTCTACTAATGCGAGATTTAAATATGTCTGTTTAAAATTGTTTATTCCCAATTCTAAATTGGCCTTTCTGTCAACCAAAATATTTTACAAAAATAGCGATGAACATTTAAAAAATTATTTGATTTGATCTTAAAAGACAGACAATTTTAGTTATCGTTTAATTTAGTAAAATCTTGTATTAAGTTATAAATATTCAGTGTACCTATTTCATTTTTTCATTCCCGTTTTCCGGGAATTAAAAGTCCGGGAATTTCCGAACTCTCTGAGTCCGTTTTAAGATGATCATGTTATTGAAAATAAGCAATATCAGTAGTACACAATTTCTCCTAGACCTCATACAAGCGTGTTTCTGAATAGCGCGTTTACTCCACATGAATATGTCACTTGTGGACCGATCCGCACTAAATTTGGTAGAGAGATTTTAACTCGTTTAAAACTATTGTGTATCGAATTTCATTGCTTTACTCGCATTTTTATGCCGATTTCCATAAAAGTCAGTAGAGAGGTTTTGGCTCATAAGAAACTTACTTATGACGAATTTCATCTCAATACTTGTACTTTTAAGCCAGTAATGAGCGTTAGAGTCAATTATAGGCCCGATCCACATAAAATTTGTTTCTGAAGGTGATCTTATATGGGGGTAGAGAGATTTTGGCTCGTAAAAGTCTTCTTATGTCAAATTTCATCGCTATCCTTGTGTTTTGAATCCAGTAATGAGCGTTAAAGTCGTTTCATGAAGGGGACCTTTATGGAGGGTAGGGTCGATTATGGACCGATCCACATAAAATTTGGTGGAGAAATTTGGTTCCTCAGAGATTTGCTTATGTTAAATTTCATCGCTGTACTCGTATTTTTAAGCCAGTAATGACGCTCATTAAGTAATTTTATGAAGAGGACCTTATATGGGGGGTAGGGTCAGTTATGGGCCGATCCAAATAAAATTTGGTAGAGAGGTTTTGGCCTGAAAGTAACTTACTTATGTAAAATTTCATGGCTATACTCGTATTTTTAAGCCAGTAATAGCGTTAAAGTAATTTTCTGATGGAGATCTTATATGGACCGATCCACATTAAATGTGGTAGAGAGATTTTTGATAAGAAGACACTTACTTATGTTAAATTTCATCGCTATAGTCGTATTTTTAAGCGAGTAATGAGCGTTAAAGTCATTTTCAGAAGGGGACCTTAAATGGGCTAGGGCCAATTAGGACCGATCCTCATAAAATTTATCGGGAAGTTTCTGGCTTATATAAAAATTTAATCGTTATAGTTACACTTTTAAAACATATATGCCCGTTAAGGCTGTTTTTCGGTGGTCCACTTGTATGGGGTCTATCCGAAAACGTGGACCGATATGTCCCATTTTCAATACCAACAAACCCTACCTATACAATATTTCTGGAAAGTTAGAGCCCTCTAGCTCATTCCGTTCGGACTCTATCGTGTTTTCAACAGACAGACGGACGGACATAGCTAGATCGCACAGTGGTATAGGAAAAAAAAGAGGGAAATAATTCGGTAACTTCTAAACGGTTAATCCGATTTTAATGAAATTTGGTATGCACAAAGAGGAGGTGTTGTCGAGTTTAGGTTTTGAATTTGGACCTTATAGGCCAGCCAGGGGCCCGGCGGGGGGTCCTCAAATTAGGACACCTCGACTATGTTAAATTTTTAAAACGATCCTATTTCTTCATTTGAGTTCCGATTTAAAAAAATTTCGTATATAGAATCTTCTCATCAAGCACTATAAAAGTGTTATATACATCTTCTTAGACACTTTTAGATAACTTAAAAAGAAAAAGATACTTTTTTCCCAAAAAAATGACAAAAAATCGCCTTTTTTGCGAAAAATCGGGAATATTTGGACCCGCTATTATCAAAAAACTAAAGTAAGGACGGTAAAAATTTTAAAATTTTAATTTTCAAATGCGAATATCTCCTAAACTATAAGAGATAATTTACTGCTACGACATTTTTTATAGTGCTCGATGAGGAGATTCTATATACGAAATTTTTTTTAAATCGGAACTCAAATGAAGAAATAGGATCGTTTTAAAAATTTAACATAGCCGAGGTGTCCTAGTTTGAGGACCCCCGCCGGGCCCCTGGTGGCCTATAAGGTCCAAATTCAAAACCTAAACTCGACAACACCTCCTCTTTGTGCATACCAAATCGGATTAACCGTTTAGAAGTTACCGAATTATTTCCCTCTTTTTTATTTCCTATACCACTGTGGATCGTCTTAGAATTTAATAAGGACTCAGAATATACAGTGAATCAACTAAGTTTTTTGCCTACCTTTTTTTAAGAGAATTTTGTTTTTTGTTTATAAATAAAATTAAAAAAAAAGCGGGTAAAAAGTAAATTTATGTTTTCCAATTGAAAATAGAGATTGTGTAAAATGGGAAAACCAAGAAAAAATTATTGAAATAAAAATTTTGGTGCATTTGTTGTTGCATTTTATTATTTTTCGTCAGAATTTGCACGTCCATAAAGTATTTTGCATATTGAAATTTCCAGTTAATTTCGTTGGGTTTTTCAAATTATTTTTTAATTGCTTTTTGGAATTTATTGTTTTATTGCTAAAAGGACACCTGTTAAGTATTTTTCAATTGTAATTTTCAAAATCATATCCTTATTGTGTGAAACTGTGTAGTTATTTGCGTTAAAAATGTTTAAAGTGAAATAATGGGGCAATGAGATGTTTAACACAAAGAATTATTAAAAAAATCGCACTGAGTTGTCTATCAAAATCTTTAACTGTCAAAGGAGAGCGACTTGTATCCAAGCAAAAACCATTGAAGGCCTCATTTATCTTCTCCAAAGTCCATATACGAACATTAAAGAACACTATGATTAAATTTAGACCTCTAAACAGACCTTAGGTTGCTTGGAAACAATATAAAGTGAACTATCGTGTGGTACGGAAAAAATACTTAATTATATATTTACAAATAGAGGCGGTTCTTATCACCTAAGATCCACAAAAGCAATATTTTTCAGCTAATACATACACTTATATATAGTTAGAACCCTAATCAAGAATAACTATCCAAATCCAACTACGCCTACTGTATTTTATTCATAAAATAATGCATTCAAAATATGAGGTAGAATATCAAGATTCTAGCATGTAATAGTTCTATAGTGGTATACGGTGATATTCCCATACTTAGAGTGGCTATGATGGTACTTAGTGTTAGCTTTATTGAATAAGAATCAATATTATACAATTCTAAATAAAATTCACACAGTATGGGGTTTCCGTAATGCAGTTTTTGTTTATCAATGCGAAATGACCCAAAACCCAGATTATTTTTGTTATAATCTATAGATTTATACCCCACTAAAATTCCATTCCAATCCATTGATTTCCTAATATATCATGTATCCAATTCAAAATTACTTATTATTTTCGAAATAAAATCAAAGAAACGATAGATTTCATGTTAAGTCAAATATTGAAAAATTCTTATAGGTATATAGGATAATAAATCGGTTAAGAAATATCCAAACTTAGTTTAATGCAGCAATATTAAAAAAATGAACAAAAACCTAAAAAAGCAAAATACTTTATTGACCTTAAAAATTAACAATAAGTTCACATTTTATCAAAAATCTCGTTAATTAATATCACGATTTTACTTTTTATGGTAGAAAATTAAAATATAAGATATTCTTTAAAAAATACAACAAACAAATTGCTTTATTTTGCTAAAAATAAAGTTTTTTCTTAAATTTATAAAATTTTACATAGGCAAATTACTTAATTGATTCACTGTATATACTTTTGTGGGTCTATGACGAATATTTCGATGTGTTACAAACGGAATGGCGAAATCAATATACCCCCATCTTTTTTGAGTCCCCTTTTATGGGTTCTCACTTAATCCGGGCTCTACATAATTAATTTTATATTTCTAGGTTCAATATTGGAGAAACTTCGAAAAGTACCTTTTAAAAAAGTACCAAAAAATAGTCCTTTGTGCCGGAGTTCCAAGTAACACCGCATTGGTATATTTAGTGTTACTCAATTTATCAATTTCTCCAATTTTATTCAATTTTTCCCCCATTGAAGTAATAAATATTTTATTACAAAAAGTTACAATATCGTAGTGGGAGTATTCATTCAGATGCTAATACAAATCAATACATGGGAAACAATGTTTTATGCAAAAAGTACCGAAAATAGGTACAATTTTTACCCTTTAAAGGTCCAAATATCCAAAAAGTACTAAATTCGAATTTTTTATACCCTCCACCACCATCAGCGGTGATAGAGGGAATATATAAGTTTGTCATTCCGTTTGTAACACCGAGAAATATTCATTTGAGACCCAACAAAGTATATATATTCTTGGTCCTTATGAAATTCTGAGTCGATTTAGATATGTATGTCCGTCTGTCTGTCTGTATAAAACACGCTCATGTTAAAATGAAGCAACGAAGCATTGAAAATTATCAAGATCGGTGAATTGTGGACCGATCGTAAAAAAATAGACAGAAAGATTTCTGTAGATAAAAGCAATATTTGTGCCATAGTTTGTATGAAAATCGTTATTTTCGTACATTTTTTCACGATCGGTCAACAATTGGTCATAGCTCCCATACAAGGTCTCCTTCTCAAAATCACATTAAACGCATATTTCTCATTACCAAATAAAGGTATCCATACAAAATTTAGCACAAACATTGCTTTTATATACAGAAATTATAGTGTAAAATTTGTTTACGATCGGTCTGTAATTGGTCGTAGCTCCCATACAAGGTCTCCTTTCGAGAATCACTTAAACGCATAAAACTCTTTACGAAAAAAAAGATATCCATACAAAATTTGGCATAAATATTGCTTTTATCTACAGAAAACTTATTATAATTTTTTTTTTTTTTACGGTCGATCCATAATTGATCATAGCTCCCATTTAAGGTCAACTTTCGAGATAACTTAACGCATATTACTAATTACCAAATAATAATATCCATAAAAAATTTGGCACAAATACTTATTTTTGAATTTTGTCATACATATAGTTTGGGATTCCACTGAGTTGAAAATCGAAATCAATCCACAATTTCTTGTACCACCCATAGGGATTAAAAAATTGATTATTTTTCGCAAAAAATTAAATAAAAACTGTCCAAACAAACAGGATTTGAACGTAAAATCTCCCAGTTGCTAGTTTAACGCCATTCCCACTACACTATTAACTAACTTCGTAGTTGTTTGCAACTAATGTTCACATAGAAATTTCTCTTTCCTGTTTGTGTAAAAAATTGTTGTTAACCCAAGATCAAATAAAATGTCCACATTGAGAAAGTGTAACTGTTAATTTCTTATGCTATTCAGCGACATCAGTGTTGATAAAGTTATTCAGCAGCAATGTTTTGTACAAACAGAAAAAACTGGCATTTTTATATGAAAATATTAGTTAACGAAGGGCAAAATAATGAAGTGGTGTAGTGGATGGAGGGGAGAATTAACAAACTGAGCATTGCAGGTTCGATTCCTGGTCGATTTATCTTTTTTTTTCATAAATAATTATTTTTTTTTTAAATCAAATTAAGTGTTGAAATTCGGTTCAACAATAAAAATTTAAAAGCAATTTTTTTTTATTATTTTTTTCATAGGATCAACAACGTTGAAAATCTATTGTACCTCCCGTACAAAATTATATAAGTTTTATAACTATAACTATTACCATACATTTCTCTCACACATAGAAATTATTTTAAATACAGAACATAGGTTAAATTTTGTACGCTCTGTAACAGTCTGTTAAGTGGTAGTTTTGTTTTTAATTGCATATTTAAGGCGTAATGAAAGTAAGTCTAAAATATTAAGGTAAATTTGAATCAATCCATAAACTTTATAATTTATGAAACCAGTTTAAGGTGGAGGGTATTTAAGATTCGGCCAGAGCCGAATATAGCACTCTAACTTGTTTGTAGGTTATTTTTTTTTATTTATTTAAAGTATAATATAAAATTAATTTATAAAATACAAATATTGAATATTGTGGGCTACTAAACCATTACAACAATTTTTTTTTAGGTTATGTAGGAGTCAAAATATTTTTTGTGCAAAAAAGTACCAACATACAGTTTTTACCCTTTTATCCCTAAAGGGAATAAACGAATTTGAAAACAGTACCAGACAACTGTCCGCTTATTTTTTAAATGAACGACAATAAGCTTTAAACTGTTTTTGTATATTTTCTAGTCTAGGAGATATGAGGTTACCGAATTTACCCCCTTAACATTCGAATTTCCAAAATCCCGTTTTAGTGGATCTTTTTGGTGGGAGATTAATCTCCTGTCCAAATTTCAGCTCTTTAGCTTTAAACGTTTAGGCCGTGCGATGATGAATCAGTCAGTCAGTGAGTCAGTAACGTTAGAATTTTATATATAGGCAATTTCATAGCAAGTGACCCGTCATTAATTGTGCAAAAGGAAATGAAAAAATCATAAATTAAAAACTATCATCTATGTAAAAGAGAACTAGCTTTACTTGAAGCAAATACGAATACGACACCCAAATTAGAATTAGAGCTGAAAATATCTCCACATTATGAATCTAAATAATGTTTATTTGTTGTTAATGCAATCATAGTTGCCAGATGATTTGGAAGCTAAATTGTCAAATTTTGAGAAGAAAATCGTCAATTAATTTTTTCGAAATCATTAAATCGTCGGAAAATAAATTAAAATTTTATAAAATTATATTTTTTTAAATACACTATGGTGAAAGGGTAAAGAATCGGCACAGCCGAATATAGTACTCCACAGTGGGGCAGAATGGAAATTTTTTGGAAATAAATCTGGCATTTCTAAACGGCTGATCCGATCGGGATAAAATTTGGCGTGAGCGTAGCCAAGGAGTATTCGAGTTTAAGTTTTGAAGATGAACCCCCGCAGATGCCCCAGGGACGGCGCTGTGGCGGCTCAAAGTAGGGTACCTACGACATGTAAAATTTTTAAAACTCGTGCCATTTTTTTGTTTTTCACCCACACACAAAGATTTTATATATTTTCTGAAAGCGATCGACGAGATCTTGAAATAACATGCTTGGGCATACTACTTATCTCTTATAATATCCGAGTTATAGGCATTTAAAAAATTTTGTGATACAAAATTTACCATACCTTGGTCCGCCTTTTTTTGAATACCGGGCGTAATTTTGGACCAAATGGACTCAATTTTTTCTTGTTAGTTAGACAACAAAATTTCCAATAATATACAAAAAATTTCAGATCAATATCATTTACAGATCCAAAAATATTACTTTTTTTAATTTAAAAATTCAAAAAATTTTAGATTTTTTGCCGTTTATTTTGCCAAAAATGTGTCTTAACTCTTTTATTAATAAAATAAAATTTTATTTAAGAACATATAATAATTTTATAGTTTTCTAAAAGGTATCTTTACGCAGAATGCTTTGGCGTAAAAACTTGTCCTATTTTTTGAAAATGTTGCCACTGCGTCCTTCTGAATATGACCTATTTTTTATCAAAACTTCAACTTTGGGCGACATGTTCTAAAATCCCAAAGCTGGGATCAGAAAACTGAAAGCAGTTTTGGAAACCTCAATATGTTTTCTATTTACTCCCAAAAGTATTTTCCCAGCCCTGAAAGAAATGTGGACCCTATGGGCAAAAAAGTAAAAAATCCCATTTTTGGGATTTTCATTCCTATTTTTGGGAATTGCGGGATGCCCTTTGACCTCTTCAATTTTTTTTTTTGCATTTTCTTATTTGAAATGGCAAATTTAACAAGCGTTGAAAATTTCATTGAGTTTTGTTCATAAATAAAGATTTTGTCATATATTACATATTTGTTTAATTTCTAAAACTATGATTTATATCAAAATTTTAATAGGGTCGCAGATAGCTACAACAATTTAGTCCATATTTATCCCTTAATATCATTTTTTAGTTAGATTTGGAAATTCTCGACCCTTTACAAAAAATTTCAAGCCAATATCTCAATTACATTCAAAAATATGTTCATTTAAACCTGTGTCCTTTAATTTCATCTTTTTCATATTTAGTATTAAGTATGACAGAACATACATTTGGTGTTGAATAAAATATTTGGACAATTTTTAAAAATTTAGTTAATTATTTTATTAAAGACTATATCATTGTATATACAATAAAAAAATTATAATTTTATTATGAGCCACGCACAACAACACCTAAATCACCCCACACAAACCACCTTTCCCGCCCACCGAAACATAAAACACAATTTAATACAATATCATCAGTTAGTATAATAGCTATTTTTATTTGAACTGTTTATCTTAAACATAATACAATTAATTCTTACAACCTACTTATATAGTTAATTCCTAACACTACTTATTTTCTATAAATAATCTGTCATATCGGTATACATATCCAGAAGGTAATATAAGTCCTTTAAATCTTCCTTGTTTTGAGATGATAGAGTTTCATAACAAATCCATTTTTTTCGCATAGTTGAAAGAACAGGATCAGAAGATAGAAGTAAACTATTAAAAATATCTTCATTCTGTGATTCCCTGGAGCATTTTCTTGAGCTGAATAGTTGAACATGCTTAAAATCTCGATTCCTCGCTTCCTGGGCTTCTTCTGTTAACTCTCCAAGTGGAAATATATTCGATTCAATTATTATTTGACCATGACACAATACTTTGTGTACTGTTGGTGTTAGTTCCCTCCATGGATACAGAGATACAAGTAATTTAGAAATTTCAGATGTATATTCCCCAAATCGATTTCCATTAATTTTATGTTTACTATTCAGTGCCATTAAAATAGTGTTAACTCTTCGAAGCAACTCCTTGTCGATTCCAGTTATTTTTGAAGTAATTTCAAAATCACGAAAAAACCTTCTCGCCGTATTACCGTCATTTGTACTACCGCAACTTGGAAGTGGTTTGTCGATGTTTAATCCCATCTGAACTTTATATTCTTCTTGGATTCTGCTTTTTTTCCGCAGCTCTCATTTCTTTCAATTCTTCATTATTTTTTGTTGATTTAGTAAGATTCTCTGGCACACTTCTATATTTGAGGTCGTATGCTATGTGCAAAAAGTAATCCAAAAATCGTATTCTGGCATGAAGTGGTGAAATTCTTTATTTATGAACAAAACTCAATGAAATTTTCAACGCTTGTTAAATTTGCCATTTCAAATAAGAAAATGCAAAAAAAAATTGAAGAGGTCAAAGGGCATCCCGCAATTCCCAAAAATAGGAATGAAAATCCCAAAAATGGGATTTTTTACTTTTTTGCCCATAGGGTCCACATTTCTTTCAGGGCTGGGAAAATACTTTTGGAGTAAATAGAAAACATATTGAGGTTTCCAAAACTGCTTTCAGTTTTCTGATCCCAGCTTTGGGATTTTAGAACATGTCGCCCAAAGTTGAAGTTTTGATAAAAAATAGGTCATATTCAGAAGGAAGCAGTGGCAACATTTTCAAAAAATAGGACAAGTTTTTTACGCCAAAGCGTTCTGCGTAAAGATACCTTTTAGAAAACTATAAAATTATTATATGTTCTTAAATAAAATTTTATTTTATTAATAAAAGAGTTAAGACACATTTTTGGCAAATAAACGGCAAAAATCTAAAATTTTTTGAATTTTTAAATTAAAAAAAGTATATTTTTGGATCTGTAAATGATATTGATCTGAAATTTTTTGTATATTATTGGAAATTTTGTTGTCTAACTAACAAGAAAAAATTGAGTCCATTTGGTCCAAAATTACGCCCGGTATTCAAAAAAAAAGCGGACCAAGGTATGGTAAATTTTGTATCACAAAATTTTTAAATGCCTATAACTCGGATATTATAAGAGATAAGTAGTATGTCCAAGCATGTTTTTTCAAGATCTCGTCGAGTGCTTTCACAAAATATATATATCTTTGTATTTGGATTAAAAACAAAAAAATGGCACGAGTTTAAAAACTTTACATGTCGTAGGTACCCTACTTTGAGCCGCCACAGCGCCGTCCCTGGGGCATCTGCGGGGTTCATCTTCAAAACTTAAACTCGAATACTATAGACTATTGGATAGTATTAGTTTTTAAGTTCTATCGGCCAAGAACTACCGGAGTCGGAGGGGATCAAAATTGGTCATTTTGGTCATACAGGATCTTTTTAAATTCAGTGTAACTTTTCTCCTATTGGTCATAGCAAAAATTGTCCAAAGGAGTTTAGATAGCTATTTCTTCTGCAACGAAATTATGATTCCCTTTAGTAGTCCTATGGTATGCAAACATGTATCATGTTGATATTTTAAAAATCTGGATTAAATAATCAACATGTTAAATGTTTTTTTTATATATAGTTGGATTAGTTTTGGACCAGTCCCTTACGGAGAATTCTTTACACGCGTGTGAGGAGTAGCCTCAATTTTTAAAAGGTAAAATTAATATTTATTATTATAATCCATCATAAATATGTTCTACTAATGCGAGATTTAAATATGTCTGTTTAAAATTGTTTATTCCCAAATTCTAAATTGGCCTTTCTGTCAACCAAAATATTTTACAAAAATAGCATGAACATTTAAAAAATTATTTGATTTGATCTTAAAAGACAGACAATTTTAGTTATCGTTAAATTTAGTAAAAATCTTGTTATTAAGTTATAAATTAAGTGTTACATATTTCATTTTTTCATTCCCGTTTTCCGGGAAATTAAAAGTCCGGGAATTTCCGAACTCTCTGAGTCCGTTTTAAGATGATCATGTTATTGAAAATAAGCAATATCAGTAGTACACAATTTCTCCTAGACCTCATACAAGCGTGTTTCTGAATAGCGCGTTTACTCACATGAATATGTCACTTGTGGACCGATCCGCACTAAATTTGGTAGAGAGATTTTAACTCGTTTAAAACTTATGTGTATCGAATTTCATTGCTTTACTCGCATTTTTATGCCGATTTCCATAAAAGTCAGTAGAGAGGTTTTGGCTCATAAGAAACTTACTTATGACGAATTTCATCTCAATACTTGTACTTTTAAGCCAGTAATGAGCGTTAGAGTCAATTATAGGCCGATCCACATAAAATTTGTTTCTGAAGGTGATCTTATATGGGGGTAGAGAGATTTTGGCTCGTAAAAGTCTTCTTATGTCAAATTTCATCGCTATCCTTGTGTTTTGAATCCAGTAATGAGCGTTAAAGTCGTTTCATGAAGGGGACCTTTATGGAGGGTAGGGTCGATTATGGACCGATCCACATAAAATTTGGTGGAGAAATTTTGGTTCCTCAGAGATTTGCTTATGTTAAATTTCATCGCTGTACTCGTATTTTTAAGCCAGTAATGACGCTCATTAAAGTAATTTTATGAAGAGGACCTTATATGGGGGGTAGGGTCAGTTATGGGCCGATCCAAATAAAATTTGGTAGAGAGGTTTTGGCCTGAAAGTAACTTACTTATGTAAAATTTCATGGCTATACTCGTATTTTTAAGCCAGTAATGAGCGTTAAAGTAATTTTCTGATGGAGATCTTATATGGACCGATCCACATTAAATGTGGTAGAGAGATTTTTGATAAGAAGACACTTACTTATGTTAAATTTCATCGCTATAGTCGTATTTTTAAGCGAGTAATGAGCGTTAAAGTCATTTTCAGAAGGGGACCTTAAATGGGCTAGGGCCAATTATGGACCGATCCTCATAAAATTTATCGGGAAGTTTCTGGCTTATATAAAAATTTAATCGTTATAGTTACACTTTTAAAACATATATGCCCGTTAAGGCTGTTTTTCGGTGGTCCACTTGTATGGGGTCTATCCGAAAACGTGGACCGATATGTCCCATTTTCAATACCATACAAACCCTACCTATACAATATTTCTGGAAAGTTAGAGCCCTCTAGCTCATTCCGTTCGGACTCTATCGTGTTTTCAACAGACAGACGGACGGACATAGCTAGATCGCACAGTGGTATAGGAAAAAAAAGAGGGAAATAATTCGGTAACTTCTAAACGGTTAATCCGATTTTAATGAAATTTGGTATGCACAAAGAGGAGGTGTTGTCGAGTTTAGGTTTTGAATTTGGACCTTATAGGCCAGCCAGGGGCCCGGCGGGGGGTCCTCAAATTAGGACACCTCGACTATGTTAAATTTTTAAAACGATCCTATTTCTTCATTTGAGTTCCGATTTAAAAAAAATTTCGTATATAGAATCTTCTCATCAAGCACTATAAAAAGTGTTATATACATCTTCTTAGACACTTTTAGATAACTTAAAAAGAAAAAGATACTTTTTTCCCAAAAAAATGACAAAAAATCGCCTTTTTTGCGAAAAATCGGGAATATTTGGACCCGCTATTATCAAAAAACTAAAGTAAGGACGGTAAAAATTTTAAAATTTTAATTTTCAAATGCGAATATCTCCTAAACTATAAGAGATAATTTACTGCTACGACATTTTTTATAGTGCTCGATGAGGAGATTCTATATACGAAATTTTTTTTAAATCGGAACTCAAATGAAGAAATAGGATCGTTTTAAAAATTTAACATAGCCGAGGTGTCCTAGTTTGAGGACCCCCGCCGGGCCCCTGGTTGGCCTATAAGGTCCAAATTCAAAACCTAAACTCGACAACACCTCCTCTTTGTGCATACCAAATCGGATTAACCGTTTAGAAGTTACCGAATTATTTCCCTCTTTTTTATTTCCTATACCACTGTGGATCGTCTTAGAATTTAATAAGGACTCAGAATATACAGTGAATCAACTAAGTTTTTTGCCTACCTTTTTTTAAGAGAATTTTGTTTTTTGTTTATAAATAAAATTAAAAAAAAAGCGGGTAAAAAGTAAATTTATGTTTTCCAATTGAAAATAGAGATTGTGTAAAATGGGAAAACCAAGAAAAAAATTATTGAAATAAAAATTTTGGTGCATTTGTTGTTGCATTTTATTATTTTTCGTCAGAATTTGCACGTCCATAAAGTATTTTGCATATTGAAATTTCCAGTTAATTTCGTTGGGTTTTTCAAATTATTTTTTAATTGCTTTTTGGAATTTATTGTTTTATTGCTAAAAGGACACCTGTTAAGTATTTTTCAATTGTAATTTTCAAAAATCATATCCTTATTGTGTGAAACTGTGTAGTTATTTGCGTTAAAAATGTTTAAAGTGAAATAATGGGGCAATGAGATGTTTAACACAAAGAATTATTAAAAAAATCGCACTGAGTTGTCTATCAAAATCTTTAACTGTCAAAGGAGAGCGACTTGTATCCAAGCAAAAACCATTGAAGGCCTCATTTATCTTCTCCAAAGTCCATATACGAACATTAAAGAACACTATGATTAAATTTAGACCTCTAAACAGACCTTAGGTTGCTTGGAAACAATATAAAGTGAACTATCGTGTGGTACGGAAAAAAATACTTAATTTATATATTTACAAATAGAGGCGGTTCTTATCACCTAAGATCCACAAAAGCAATATTTTTCAGCTAATACATACACTTATATATAGTTAGAACCCTAATCAAGAATAACTATCCAAATCCAACTACGCCTACTGTATTTTATTCATAAAATAATGCATTCAAAATATGAGGTAGAATATCAAGATTCTAGCATGTAATAGTTCTATAGTGGTATACGGTGATATTCCCATACTTAGAGTGGCTATGATGGTACTTAGTGTTAGCTTTATTGAATAAGAATCAATATTATACAATTCTAAATAAAATTCACACAGTATGGGGTTTCCGTAATGCAGTTTTTGTTTATCAATGCGAAATGACCAAAAACCCAGATTATTTTTGTTATAATCTATAGATTTATACCCCACTAAAATTCCATTCCAATCCATTGATTTCCTAATATATCATGTATCCAATTCAAAATTACTTATTATTTTCGAAATAAAATCAAAGAAACGATAGATTTCATGTTAAGTCAAATATTGAAAAATTCTTATAGGTATATAGGATAATAAATCGGTTAAGAAATATCCAAACTTAGTTTAATGCAGCAATATTAAAAAAATGAACAAAAAACCTAAAAAAGCAAAATACTTTATTGACCTTAAAAATTAACAATAAGTTCACATTTTATCAAAAATCTCGTTAATTAATATCACGATTTTACTTTTTATGGTAGAAAATTAAAATATAAGATATTCTTTAAAAAATACAACAAACAAATTGCTTTATTTTGCTAAAAATAAAGTTTTTTCTTAAAATTTATAAAATTTTACATAGGCAAATTACTTAATTGATTCACTGTATATACTTTTGTGGGTCTATGACGAATATTTCGATGTGTTACAAACGGAATGGCGAAATCAATATACCCCCATCTTTTTTGAGTCCCCTTTTATGGGTTCTCACTTAATCCGGGCTCTACATAATTAATTTTATATTTCTAGGTTCAATATTGGAGAAACTTCGAAAAGTACCTTTTAAAAAAGTACCAAAAAATAGTCCTTTGTGCCGGAGTTCCAAGTAACACCGCATTGGTATATTTAGTGTTACTCAATTTATCAATTTCTCCAATTTTATTCAATTTTTCCCCCATTGAAGTAATAAATATTTTATTACAAAAAGTTACAATATCGTAGTGGGAGTATTCATTCAGATGCTAATACAAATCAATACATGGGAAACAATGTTTTATGCAAAAAGTACCGAAAATAGGTACAATTTTTACCCTTTAAAGGTCCAAATATCCAAAAAGTACTAAATTCGAATTTTTTATACCCTCCACCACCATCAGCGGTGATAGAGGGAATATATAAGTTTGTCATTCCGTTTGTAACACCGAGAAATATTCATTTGAGACCCAACAAAGTATATATATTCTTGGTCCTTATGAAATTCTGAGTCGATTTAGATATGTATGTCCGTCTGTCTGTCTGTATAAAACACGCTCATGTTAAAATGAAGCAACGAAGCATTGAAAATTATCAAGATCGGTGAATTGTGGACCGATCGTAAAAAAATAGACAGAAAGATTTCTGTAGATAAAAGCAATATTTGTGCCATAGTTTGTATGAAAATCGTTATTTTCGTACATTTTTTCACGATCGGTCAACAATTGGTCATAGCTCCCATACAAGGTCTCCTTCTCAAAATCACATTAAACGCATATTTCTCATTACCAAATAAAGGTATCCATACAAAATTTAGCACAAACATTGCTTTTATATACAGAAATTATAGTGTAAAATTTGTTTACGATCGGTCTGTAATTGGTCGTAGCTCCCATACAAGGTCTCCTTTCGAGAATCACTTAAACGCATAAAACTCTTTACGAAAAAAAAGATATCCATACAAAATTTGGCATAAATATTGCTTTTATCTACAGAAAACTTATTATAATTTTTTTTTTTTTTACGGTCGATCCATAATTGATCATAGCTCCCATTTAAGGTCAACTTTCGAGAATAACTTAACGCATATTACTAATTACCAAATAATAATATCCATAAAAAATTTGGCACAAATACTTATTTTTGAATTTTGTCATACATATAGTTTGGGATTCCACTGAGTTGAAAATCGAAATCAATCCACAATTTCTTGTACCACCCATAGGGATTAAAAAATTGATTATTTTTCGCAAAAAATTAAATAAAAACTGTCCAAAACAAACAGGATTTGAACGTAAAATCTCCCAGTTGCTAGTTTAACGCCATTCCCACTACACTATTAACTAACTTCGTAGTTGTTTGCAACTAATGTTCACATAGAAATTCTCTTTCCTGTTTGTGTAAAAAATTGTTGTTAACCCAAGATCAAATAAAATGTCCACATTGAGAAAGTGTAACTGTTAATTTCTTATGCTATTCAGCGACATCAGTGTTGATAAAAGTTATTCAGCAGCAATGTTTTGTACAAACAGAAAAAACATGGCATTTTTATATGAAAAATATTAGTTAACGAAGGGCAAAATAATGAAGTGGTGTAGTGGATGGAGGGGAGAATTAACAAACTGAGCATTGCAGGTTCGATTCCTGGTCGATTTATCTTTTTTTTTCATAAATAATTATTTTTTTTTTTAAATCAAATTAAGTGTTGAAATTCGGTTCAACAATAAAAATTTAAAAGCAATTTTTTTTATTATTTTTTTCATAGGATCAACAACGTTGAAAATCTATTGTACCTCCCGTACAAAATTATATAAGTTTTATAACTATAACTATTACCATACATTTCTCTCACACATAGAAATTATTTTAAATACAGAACATAGGTTAAATTTTGTACGCTCTGTAACAGTCTGTTAAGTGGTAGTTTTGTTTTTAATTGCATATTTTAAGGCGTAATGAAAGTAAGTCTAAAATATTAAGGTAAATTTGAATCAATCCATAAACTTTTATAATTTATGAAACCAGTTTAAGGTGGAGGGTATTTAAGATTCGGCAGAGCCGAATATAGCACTCTAACTTGTTTTAGGTTATTTTTTTTTATTTATTTAAAGTATAATATAAAATTAATTTATAAAATACAAATTATTGAATATTGTGGGCTACTAAACCATTACACAATTTTTTTTTAGGTTATGTAGGAGTCAAAAATATTTTTTGTGCAAAAAAGTACCAACATACAGTTTTTACCCTTTTATTCCCTAAAGGGAATAAACGAATTTGAAAACAGTACCAGACAACTGTCCGCTTATTTTTTAAATGAACGACAATAAGCTTTAAACTGTTTTTGTATATTTTCTAGTCTAGGAGATATGAGGTTACCGAATTTACCCCCTTAACATTCGAATTTCCAAAAATCCCGTTTTAGTGGATCTTTTTGGTGGGAGATTAATCTCCAATGTCCAAATTTCAGCTCTTTAGCTTTAAACGTTTAGGCCGTGCGATGATGAATCAGTCAGTCAGTGAGTCAGTAACGTTAGAATTTTATATATAGGCAATTTCATAGCAAGTGACCCATCTCAAAAAATAGATTTTGACGAAATTTGCACCAAGCGCTATCGGTCCAGTCCCAGAAAAAATTTTCCAAAGGAGTTCAGATAGCTATTTCTTCAGCGTTTCTAAAAAAAATATATTTTTTTTAAATTTATTAAATTAATTTTTCTTTTTTAATAATTTCCTATTTTTTTTAAACCCATTTTTATAGCCTCCACCACCATCAGTGATGATAGAGGGTAAATATAAGATTGTCATCCGTGTGTAACACCAAAAAATATTAATCTGAGACCCAACAAAGTATATATATTCCGGGTCCTTATCAAATTCTGAGTTGATTTAGCTATGTATGTATGTCTGTCTGTCTGTGTAAAACACGCTTACGTAAAAACTATGCTAAATAAATTAATGAAATTCGGCCAAAGATTCAAAGATTGTCCTAGGTATTGAAAATGAGCAAAATCGGTTTACATCGGAAAGAGTTATGAATCAAAATTTAAAAAAAAAACTCCGAAAATATTAAGCTTTTTTAACACATTGTAATACATTTTTCACAAAGATTGTGCGATATAATTTCATAAAAATGAGCACACAATTGTTTCTATATGAAAGCTTGATTCCTGTTAAAAATGGGTATGGTACCTCCCATGTTCATATGTATGTAAAAATTCTTCGTGCAAAATTTGAGGATTCTAGATTCAATTACTCATATTTCAGAGTTGTTAGCGCAAAATTTAAGGATATTAGCTCTAATGGTTTCTCAGATATAAAAATTTTTGTCAGAATTTTTTAATTTTTGTATTCCAAGAACCCCAAATGAATGTCCGCACATTTTACTTCCAAATGTTCACTTTTATGTTAATTATAAGATTCTACCTCTAATAGTTTCTAGAAAAACAAGTTTTTGTATTTAATTCATATGGGAGGTGCTACGCCCCCTATTGATAGTCCGGCAATTTATTACCCAAATGTTCAAATGAATGACGAAGTTCCTCGTAACGAATTTTAGGATTCTAGATCTAATAGATTCCCAAATAAACGATTTTTTGTATTTCATTCATATGGTAGATGCCACTGCCCCTATTGATAGTCCACTAATTTTTTGTCCCAAGTATTCATGTTGATACTAAAGTGGGTCCGAAAAATGAAAGCACTCCAGCACATGAAATTTTAAAATAAAAAGTAGCCTACAGTTCCCCCAAAATGTTCACATAGATGTTAATTTGCTTCGTGCAAAATTAAAAGATTCCAGCTCCAATAGTTCACCAAATAAACAATTTTTTGTATTTAATTCATATGGGAGGTGCCACGCCCCCTATTTCTAGTCCGCTCATATTGGGTCCTAAGTATTTATGTTGATACTAAAGTGGCTCCGAAAAATTGGAGGACTCTAGCTGTTATATTTTCTCAGATATACAGTGAACTCGCGGTAATGTGAACATCCAACATAATGAACTATCCACTAATGTGAACACTCAGTTTTTTATATGGGCGCTCTAAATAGTGAACAAAGTTTAATGGCTCTAAAAGTGAACATTTTTTTTTAATTTTTGGGGATTTTTTTAATTTGTAAAAACATTTATTTTTAATGTTGGAAATCCCCGAATTAATAAATACCATAGTATGCCATTATTTTAAAGGTATTTAATGCTAGTAGCTTTAGCTCTATAAGTGGTTTATTTGCATGCGGAATAAAAACCTCCATGTAAGTGGGTTGATGTTGAAAGAGAAAGCCAAACAAATTCACAAAAACATAAGTGAAAACGGAAATGACTTCAATGCTAGCGATGGGTGGCTACAAAAATTTAAAAAGAAATACGGAATTCGGCTCCTTCAGATAAGCGGTGAAAAACTTTCTGCGCAATCTCAGTTCGTAAATCCTTTTAAAATTAAATTGAAAGCAAAGATAGAAGATTGGGGTTTATCCAATGATCAGTTGTATAATGCCGATGAGTCTGGTCTATAAAGGAAACTTCTTCCACAAAAGACATATGTAACGTCATTGGAGAAAAGCGCTCCAGGTGCAAAAATGGAAAAGCAAAGAATAACATTTTTATGCTGTGCAAATGCGTCAGGATCTCATAAAATAAAACTTTTAGTAATAGGAAAATCGAAAAATCCCCGCAGTTTTAAAAATTTTATCTGTCCCGTAAACTACAGAAATTCAAAGTCAGCTTGGATGACTTCCTCCATTTCTGAAGAATGGTTTCACAACTGTTTCTTACTGTTTTATTTTTCATTAAGGTGACAGATTTTTTAAAGAAGAAAGGATTACCAGTAAAAACTTTACTCCTAATAGATAATGCCCCATCCCATCCACCAGAATCCGACCTTAAATCCGAGGTTGGTTCCATAGAAGCTATGTTCATGCCTACAAATGTAACGGCTCTGATACAGCCAATGGATCAAAATGCAATTAGAATCACCAAACTTCATTATAGGAACAGTCTTCTGGCAACAATTATTGCAAAAGAGGGGGATTTGCTTGAATCGATGAAAAAATCACACTTAAAGAAGGAGTTTCTATTCTAGAGGCATCCTGGAACCGAGTTGGTAAAGAAACTTTATCTAACTGTTGGAAAAATATTTTGAATATGATAAATAATGAAGACGATCCTGAATTTAATGTTTCTTTGAGCGTTTTAAAAGAAATGTGGCAATCAGAGGTTAGATCTTTAGAAAATACTGCTGCAGATCTTCTACAGACATTGTGCCCTCAGGAAGTATTTACTGCTGTAAACATTAGAGATTGGATCAATAATCCTTGTGAGGACGTCACGCCATTTGATGAAAATGATTTAATTGAAAAGTCCGACGATGATGACGATTGTTTTATTGAAGCGCCTGAAAAAAACATTAAAGGCAAAGAAGCTGTCGAAATTTTTAACAAAGCTGTCCAATGGGCTGAATTTCAAATGGTCGATCAAACTGACATTAAAGTATTGAAAAAAAAAAAATAGGGAATTGGCGGTAAATAAGCTGGTCGAACAAAAGAAACAACAGAAAATAATAACCGATTATTTCCATATTTAATTATACATGTATGTACCTATATTTTTTCATTGTAAATTTTATTAAGTTTTTTATCCTAATATTTTGTTTGTTTTTGTTTTATATGTTCCAAATAAATTACAAAAAGTTTTTTAGTAATCTTTGCATTTTCATTCCTTGCAGAAATGATTTTTAGAAAGAATAACTTAGTAATATATATAAAAAAATCACAATCGAAAATGTGAACAAATTCGAAAATATGCTTTAAGTTTTTTAAATCCATCTATAAGCTCTGAATCAAATCTTGACCTATTAGATTCCATTTCAGATTTGGCACTTTTTCAAATAAATGACATACCGAATATTTTAGGAAAACTGCTCGATTTTGTGTTTGTTGATTAACCTGATGAATACAGTATACAACGCATTAATCCACTGCTGATACCAGAAGATTCTTATCACCCAACACTTGAAATCACTGCATCCATTAAATTGCATTTGCCTGCAAATCCTGACTTAAATAACAAAAAAGTCTTTGATTTTAAAAAAGCAGACTATTCCAAATTTAATTTTCTACTCTCAACTGAAAAGTTATTTGAATATCATCCATATAGTATTTTAAATCCACATAACTTTGATTTAATTCTTAATCGATTTTATGATGGCTTATTTAAATGCTTTAAACCATCTATAGTATTCCTATGGTAAAAAGAACAATTCATAATGGTCCACCCTGGAACACGAAACAACTTTCAAGTCTGAAAAATATGAAAAACAAACATAATAAGAAATATAAGAAATCTGGTCTACCTACTGACTACGCTAGATATTCAATATCCTGATCAGCATACACCTTGGCTCACACACAATGTTACAATAACTATATTCTTAAAGTAAAGGCAATTTTCAAAAGTAATCCGAAATCCTTCTATCAGTTTGTCAATACAAAACGTCGTATTTCTGGATATCCGTCAATGATGAAACTTGATGACATAGAATCCTCAAAAGATTCGGAGATTTGTGACATGTTTGCTTATTTCTTTTCCTCCTCGTATTCCAACAAGTGCCTAAATCAATTATCCAGTTATCCATATCCAATTTCTGAGACGACACAAATTAATTGTCCAAAATTACATTCATCCACTGTATTGAAAGCTATACAAAAGTTAAAATTTTCGGATAAATTTGTTCCCGACGGTGTACCTAGTTGTATACTTCGAAACTGTTTACACCAACTTGTTCTGCCGTTAACATATCTATTTAATGCATCACTTTCTATTGGTTATTTTCCTGATTCTTGGAAAAAATCATACATAATTCCTTTGTTCAAATCGGGTGTCAGATCCAACATTCCTAATTATAGAGGTATAGCTAAACTGAGTGTTATATCTAAACTCTTTGAGAAGATTGTCACTGAAACCCTATCACACCAAGCTGCGACAGTCCTATCTCCATTCCAGCAGGGATTTAGAAAAAGTTTTTCTACTACCACTAATCTATTGGAATTTACTACTTCAGTGATTACATCATTTTGTTCCGGTTTACAAACTGATACTATCCATACGGATTTCAGTAAAGCATTCGATAAAATAAATCATGAGCTTCTAATTTATAAGTTAGAGAAGCTTGGACTTTCACCAATATTTCTTAAATGGATTTCAACATATCTTAAAAATAGATATCAATGTGTATTATTCAGAAACTTTACATCGAAAGCTATACAAGTTATATCTGGAGTCTCACAAGGTAGCCATCTTGGTCCAATATTATTCCTAATATTTATTAATGATCTTCCTTCTTGCATTAAGAATTTTAAAATATTAATGTTCGCCTATGACGTTAAGCTATTCCTAAGCTTAAATCACTCCAACCAATGTTCCTTACTTCAAGCAGATCTTGAAAATTTCAGCAAATGGTGCAATAATAATTTAATGGATCTGAATTTAAAAAAGTGTAAGCAAATGACATTCTACAGGCGAAGTCCAGTACTCTGTAGATATTCGATTTATGGGTATCATCTTGATAAAGTTGTTTTTCTTGATCTAGGCGTACTACTTGATAACAAATTCAATTTCAATTCTCATATTTCGCACATTATTAATAAAGCTAAAGGCGTGTTTGGTTTCATCAAACGTTGGGGAAAAGAATTTGACGATCCTTATGTCATAAAGCAATTGTTCACATCTCTTGTGAGACCAGTTTTGGAATGTGCGTCTGTTGTTTGGGATCCACAATACGAAATCCATATAAAGAGAATTGAATCCGTCCAAAAACAATTTCTTTTATTTTGTCTCCGCAATCTACCTTGGAATCCCAATATTAATCTTCCATCATATATAAGTCGACTGGCACCTATTAATTATCCCTAGTCTAAAAAGTAGAAGAATATGCTTGAACATTTCATTCATTTTAATTTTTTTAATGGTATAACAAATTCGGAACTCCTACTTCGAAAAATCGAATTCATAATTCCAAATCGTCCAACAAGAAATTATATTCCTCTAAAAATCCAATATTTCAGTACCAACTATGCCAACTTTGACCCGATGCGAAGAATGTGTGTTGAAAATAATAATCTGTATGATTTTATTGACTTTTCGACTAATTCTAGTGTCATAAAAAGGAGTATCATGCAGCGTTTAAACCAATTGCTAAATTTGGATTTCCAGTTATATTATTTAATCTGTAATAATATAATATATAAAACTTAATAGTGATGTATGAAACATGCCAGCCTGTAAGAAATTGTAATTTCATTGGCGAACTAAATAAATAAAAATGAACTACCCCGACATTAATTAGTTCACATTATCGAGAGTTCACTGTACTAATTTTAGGTTTTCTTTATATGGGAGGTGCCACGTCCATTATAGCTAGTCCGCTCATTTTGGCCCCATATACTCATGTGGATGTCAAAATTTGAAAACTCTTGCTGTTGGTGTTTTTGAGATATGTGATCTTAAATACTTATTATGTATGTGGGCGTGGCACTTTGCCCACATGAAATTTTAAACTAAGAAGAAACCTATAGTTCCTTCCAGATATACAGGAAGACACTGTAAAATTTCAGGAAATCGGTCCAGCCGTTTAGCAGTCTATGAAGTCCAAACAAACTCATACATACATACATACATACATACATACATGCATGCATGCATGCATACATAACATACATACATACATACATACAGTACATACATACAGACATACATACATACATACATACATACATACATACATACATACATACTAATCATACATACATACATACATACATACATACATACATACACATACATACATACAACATACATACATACATACTACATACATACATACATACATACATACATACATACATACATACAACATCATACATACTACATACATACAAACTACATCATACATACATACATACATACTACATACATACACAAATACAATACAACAACTACATACATACATACATACATACATACATACATACATACATACAATACTACATACTACTAC
>NW_023996089.1:0-67314 GCF_015586225.1 Lucilia sericata | reverse complement strand
AAAAGGATTTCAGTTTTTTTTTGTTTTCACTATTTCTTTTTTTATTTAATGCATAAACATTTATTTTTTTCATTAATATATTTAAAAAAAACACGCAGGAAATTCAAGTAGATGATGATGTTGGAGATGTTAAAGGATGCTGATGGTCAATCATAGATAATGATGTAACAACATCAACTACAAAAACAACATTGACAAAAGTTATTTGTGTGTATTCTCATCTCACACACATAAGTAATGCAATAACGAAAAATAAAATACTTACGTAAAGCTTTAGGCTTTGATGCATAAAGTTTGAGGCGATTTTTATTGCAAATTGCATTGGTAATAGAGAAATAGTTGGGCCAAAACAATTGTACAAAACTTGCATACAAAGTACTCTTCCTACCAACCACACACTCAGTACTAAGTATTGCAACAACACGCGGCAGGCTGATAGCTAGTTTGGTGCATCAATGGATTTTTATGCATTCCATTTTTTAAACAACTGACAGACAGACCTACAGACAGACACATTTGGGTGATTTTATGGCTATAAAACCACCGCACGCATCTTACTTACCGTGTTCAATTTTGGAGGCGGAGCATTTTTGCACATTTTTTTCTGCAATGTATTTCAAATTTTTGTTTCGTTCTTTTTTAGTTTTATTTGGAACGCAAGCGCGCATTTTAATAACCAACTATTGCTGCCACAGATGCAACGGGGCAACAACGACAAACAAACTACATTTTACACATACACATCTACAAATGGTTGTGGATATGATGCAAGTATTTGGGTGTATGTGAGCAAAAGTTTTTTATTCTAGTTGCTGCTGTCGCTATTATTAAGTTGCATAGGATGCAAACCCAAAACAAATGGAGGATTTAACAAACCAAAATCAAAAACATACAAAACCAAAAAAAAAAAAAAGAATTAAAAAATAACGCAGCATATTTCAATGCAATTTCTATAGCAACATACTACGCGCTGAAAAAATATTTCATTATTTTTTTGCCTTCATATTCAAATAGCATATTGCATATGTATGTCTGTGTATATTTATGTCCTATGTGAATTGTATGTTCATGTATGCATGCATACATGCGAACATGTCGTACGTGTTTGTAATCCAAATGCGGGCTTAGCAAAAGTTTTGCTGTTTTTGTCACTACCACTATGAATGACAGCAACATCGAGACGAGTGCCTAGAACTAAGAGGTTACTAGAATTTGGCGAAGTGAATGTCAATTGAAAGGCCCACGTTGTAAAAGTTCCCAACAAATTGCCTAACGCCGGCACGATAAGATCGCGAAAGCTTCATCACGAGCTGTCGATCATTAACATCTACGCAGCCTAGCATTTCTTAAGCTCTAACCATGAAAGTAATAAAATCGTAATGGATTTTCAATTTCGTATATTCCCTTTCCCAAAGCAGACGACACTGTATCAAATTGATTTGGGTTTAAGGACACGAGTGAATTTGGGAAATTAAATTAACTACAAATTCGCAAATAATGTGATGTCTCATAAGGCATAGGACACGGTCAAGGAAATATCGACAGAAAAAGCAGATCTTATTTAAGAGAAAGACGAATCGGTTTTGTGGCACTGTGCCGCTCTATATCCCTCACGGGGCATGTTACCTTGATAATCTTCCCTCATCTTAGTGTTATTGAAACCCGGGGGATATGAGGTGCTATCAATACTTCTAGTTTGTGGGGCCTATAAATTTGTGAGGATTATAAGTATGTTTTTCCTTGGAATGATTTGACAGAGAGCCACATAATCTGATACCAAGGGAACCGGTAGCTTACAGGGCGGAGATTCGGACTTTGTCTTGTTCCGGTTATTGTAGAGGTCCCTTCGATGGCTGTGGTTCAAATCCAAATTCGCGGGAAGACAATGTTGGTTAAATGACTATAATTCTGGATAAGTTCGATACTACTGCCGAGACAACAGATACCCAGCAGAGGAGTTTGGTACTAAGCGTTGGAAATGAGTTAGTGTCCAGAGTATATGATATGGGATGAATGTAGTGGTATGCGGAAGTTACCCAACCGTATACAGAGAATGTGTTAGATTTTTTTTCTCAATGAGTGTATCGAACAAGTCTTCGGCTTATTAGATGGATTCGTGCTTCTGTCTAAGGATTATGTCTCTAGGTGCTGTTGCCGACTCAAGCTTGAGTACTTGAGTACTTGTGTTTGTACATGGACCGCCAGAACTATGTACAATAACTGTCAACGACATATAAGATACACAGAGGTTTGCTCTTGGATCATATGACATCTCTGTGTTATCGCTAAATTGTGAGCTTTGCTTAATTTAATCTTGTGCCATCTGGTTCGTGGCTTATTTTGAGTGTCAGACGGTGTTATTAAGATCACCTCAGTTTGACTACACCGTATTGGAGTTTTTCCAAGAACACTAAATACTTGGATTCTTAGCTTTCGCGGAAACGTAGATGGAATGTCGTTGGAGTAAGGTAATTTGTGCTTTTCACTTTTTCAAAAAAGTGTTCGGAAAGTGATGGCACTCAGATTCAGAATATCTGGTATAATATCATATACCTCGTAACCATATTAATACTAAACCTATCAGTATCAGACGGTGGTAGTACTCTTGAAAAACTAGTAAAATGTTTGCCTTTGTAAATAGCAGGAAAATTACTGCTACGATTGACTGTTGAAGAGAAAGAACTTTCTGAAGTTCTTGTCTGGCAAAAGAATTGGCAAAAACTCAGCTTTTAGTGCAAACAACAACAAAATCAAGACAAGTAACAGTGAATAGAAAAAGTCAAAACGTATTCAGTAGCTAATAATCCCTGCTACTAGAGCTGGATAGATCAGATGGAGTACTCACAATATCAAGAGTTTCTAATTCATTTATATTTCATGTTTTTGATTCAGCCCTCGTTGCACCGAATAGTTTTGCGTTCATATTTCCTACATCGAACTTCCTTTTCTATAAAGCTAGTATATTTGCTATTTCATTGCTGAACAATATCGAGTGGCATGGTACCCATATGATGCAAACCTTACCTTTGAGAGAGTATTCGGTAAGAGCTTTCTTACCATTCAATACGGTCATAGTTTTGCCATTTTATTTGATCGCGCGCAGCTGCCATCTAGCCCGGAATTATTGCTGAACTCGTTTGATGAGATCGCTTCTATAACAATTCGTACAAAGCGATGACATCTCAACTATAACAAATCGTGTAGAGTGAATTATACATAGAACACAACTAGTTAATTATTTACTTTTTGGAAAGCAAAATCGAGTTATTGTTATCCACTCCAAATTGACCTTGCTTAGTTTTATGATGATTCCCAAAATAGGGACCAAATTCAAAAAATATATTTTTAAAATTATTTCTTTATAATTTTTGTATTTTTTCAGAAAATTTTCAAAAATATATTTTTAAACATAACGGTTTTTACTTCTGTTCTCTTAGTCCATTGTGCCTTCAAAATCAAGTCTAACATTTGAAAGATAAAGTTGATTCTTCACATATACCGGATTTGGATTATAAATTAATAAGTTGTGTTTAATTTAATTAAAGTAAAAACCCCAATACTTCATTAAATACTTAATTGTATTTATTTGAAACCCCAAAGATTTAGAATATATTGATCCCGAAATGACATCAGCCACAACTCTGCCTAGTTGGCCCACTTTGGCGAAGATAAAATACAGCAAAAAAGGAAGATTTCAGAAGGGTTCTTCTTTTTTGTTAGTTGGATATTGCAATTGCAGTTTTTTAGTTTTACAATATTATATGACCATCTCCCATTTGAGATTCACGCGTTTCATTTTTTTTGCCATTGTTGTTGTTATTTTTCTTTTTTTTTTATAGTTGTTGTATGTGTTATCATTTCAGTTTGTAGTTTGAGCTTAAAATCTACCTTGTGGCACATGTTGTATTTGTTTGCTTGTTTTCCAACTACAACAGTTCTGTATCTTTGTATACGTCGCAATGCGTCACATGCCTCAAACTTTAGACGATTGCTGTGAGTGAGTATGTATGTTCTAGAGTGTCCTTTCTGCTTCCTACCCAAAAACAAAAATTATATAAAAAATAAACCACACAAAAACTTAAACACACACATCCACACATTCGTACACACGAAACTGCTGCAAGTAGTATAGTTTTTTTAATACTTTCTGTTTTTCGCGGAAATAAACTGCAGTTTTTCCCTGATGTTGTTGCTGTGTTTTTGAGACCCAAATAGAAAATTGTAAGTAAGAGTGTGTGTCTAGGGAGAAAAAGGCAATAGGGCAGGATATGTGTTGCTTGTTGTTGCAATGCATTTCATATTCATGTGTTATTCTTCTTCTTGTTTTGTTTCAGTTTCCAGCAAACAAATACAAAACGAATGCATTCCTTTCTTCCCTTTCTTCCCACTCCCTAGTTGGCATTTAGTTTGTTTTACAACTCCCCGAAAAAAAGCCCTTCCTTACCTTAGGTTTTATTTCTTGTAATAGGAATTTCTGAGCGAGCAGTTTTTTGTTGCATTCGTTGATTGTGCAACTGCATTGGTTCAATTTGCATTTATCACTATCACATTGATGGTGGTGGCGATGGTGCTGCAGATGATGATGATGCTGTTGATGGTGATGTTCGTTTCCCTATGCAGTCTGTTTTAGTATTGTCTTGCACTTCACTGCATTGGCTATTTTTTTTAGGATTACATTCGTGATATTTCTTTATTTTTTAGTTTTGCGCGCACTTATAGTTGTTTTTCATTATTAGCACGTTATTTTTTTTTTCGCAATATGTGCACATGAGGTGATATATCGCTGTTTTTATTGTCAAAATGGGATTTTATCTTTCAAATACCTTATCGTAAAATTTTCTTTATGTTTACTAATATCTAAATGATTTAGTGTTTGTGGCACTTGTAGCAAATGCTTACATAAGTATTTACAGAGGGTTAGGTTTCTGCTCCAATTCAGTCTATGATAATACATTGGTTGGAGGTTTTAGTAATTGTTTTTTTAAGATGCAAACACAACAAATTCGATATATTAAATAATAATGTAA
The DNA here is from genome assembly GCF_015586225.1 of Lucilia sericata. Classification (NCBI taxonomy): domain Eukaryota; kingdom Metazoa; phylum Arthropoda; class Insecta; order Diptera; family Calliphoridae; genus Lucilia; species Lucilia sericata. The sequence continues at coordinate 62,287 of NW_023996089.1, read as the reverse complement.
ATATCACAATATAATAAGTTCTATTTCAGGTCAAGTTCAGTTCTAGTTCAGTTTCTAGTTCAGTTCTAGTTCAGTTCTAGTTCAGTTCTAGTTCAGTTCTAGTTCAGTTCTAGTTCAGTTCTAGTTCAGTTCTAGTTCAGTTCTAGTTCAGTTCTAGTTCAGTTCTAGTTCAGTTCTAGTTCAGTTCTAGTTCAGTTCTAGTTCAGTTCTAGTTCAGTTCTAGTTCAGTTCTAGTTCAGTTCTAGTTCAGTTCTAGTTCAGTTCTAGTTCAGTTCTAGTTCAGTTCTAGTTCAGTCTCGTTCAGTTCTAGTTCAGTTCTAGTTCAGTTCTAGTTCAGTTCTAGTTCAGTTCTAGTTCAGTTCTAGTTCAGTTCTAGTTCAGTTCTAGTTCAGTTCTAGTTCAGTTCTAGTTCAGTTCTAGTTCAGTTCTAGTTCAGTTCTAGTTCAGTTCTAGTTCAGTTCTAGTTCAGTTCTAGTTCAGTTCTAGTTCAGTTCTAGTTCAGTTCTAGTTCAGTTCTAGTTCAGTTCTAGTTCAGTTCTAGTTCAGTTCTAGTTCAGTTCTAGTTCAGTTCTAGTTCAGTTCTAGTTCAGTTCTAGTTCAGTTCTAGTTCAGTTCTAGTTCAGTTCTAGTTCAGTTCTAGTTCAGTTCTAGTTCAGTTTCAGTTCTAGTTCAGTTCTAGTTCAGTTCTAGTTCAGTTCTAGTTCAGTTCTAGTTCAGTTCTAGTTCAGTTCTAGTTCAGTTCTAGTTCAGTTCTAGTTCAGTTCTAGTTCAGTTCTAGTTCAGTTCTAGTTCAGTTCTAGTTCAGTTCTAGTTCAGTTCTAGTTCAGTTCTAGTTCAGTTCTAGTTCAGTTTAGTCAGTTCTAGTTCAGTTCTAGTCAGTTCTAGTTCAGTTCTAGTTCAGTTCTAGTTCAGTTTAGTTCGTTCTAGTTCGTAGTTCCGTTCTAGTTCAGTTCTAGTTCAGTTCTAGTTCAGTTCTAGTTCAGTTCTAGTTCAGTTCTAGTTCATTCTAGTTCAGTTCTAGTTCAGGTTCTAGTTCAGTTCTAGTTCAGTTCTAGTTCAGTCAGTCAGTTCTAGTTCAGTTCTAGTTCAGTTCTAGTCAGTTATAGTTCAAGTTCTAGTTCAGTTCTAGTTCAGTTCTAGTTCAGTTCTAGTTCAGTTCTACGTTTCAGTTCTAGTTCAGTTCTAGTTCAGTTCTAGTTCAGTTCTAGTTCAGTTCTAGTTCAGTTCTAGTTCAGTTCTAGTTCAGTTCTAGTTCAGTTCTAGTTCAGTTCTAGTTCAGTTCTAGTTCAGTTCTAGTTCAGTTCTAGTTCGTTCTAGTTCAGTTCTAGTTCAGTTTCATAGTTCAGTTCTAGTTCAGTTCTAGTTCAGTTCTAGTTCAGTTCTAGTCAGTTCTAGTTCAGTTCTAGTTCAGTTCTAGTTCAGTTCTAGTTCAGTTCTAGTTCAGTTCTAGTTCAGTTCTAGTTCAGTTCTAGTTCAGTTCTAGTTCAGTTCTAGTTCAGTTCTAGTTCAGTTCTAGTTCAGTTCTAGTTCAGTTCTAGTTCAGTTCTAGTTCAGTTCTAGTTCAGTTCTAGTTCAGTTCTAGTTCAGTTCTAGTTCAGTTCAAGTTCAGTTGTAGTTCAGTTGTAGTTCAGTTGTAGTTCAGTTGTAGTTCAGTTGTAGTTCAGTTCTAGTTCAGTTCTAGTTCAGTTCTAGTTCAGTTCTAGTTCAGTTCTAGTTCAGTTCTAGTCAGTTCAGTTCTAGTTCAGTTCTAGTTCAGTTCTAGTTCAGTTCTAGTTCAGTTCTAGTTCAGTTCTAGTTCAGTTCTAGTTCAGTTCTAGTTCAGTTCTAGTTCAGTTCTAGTTCAGTTCTAGTTCAGTTCTAGTTCAGTTCTAGTTCAGTTTAGTCAGTTCTAGTTCAGTTCTAGTTCAGTTCTAGTTCAGTTCTAGTTCAGTTCTAGTTCAGTTCTAGTTCAGTTCTAGTTCAGTTCTAGTTCAGTTCTAGTTCAGTTCTAGTTCAGTTCTAGTTCAGTTCTAGTTCAGTTCTAGTTCAGTTCTAGTTCAGTTCTAGTTCAGTTCTAGTTCAGTTCTAGTTCAGTTCTAGTTCAGTTCTAGTTCAGTTCTAGTTCAGTTCTAGTTCAGTTCTAGTTCAGTTCTAGTTCAGTTCTAGTTCAGTTCTAGTTCAGTTCTAGTTCAGTTCTAGTTCAGTTCTAGTTCAGTTCTAGTTCAGTTCTAGTTCAGTTCTAGTTCAGTTCTAGTTCAGTTCTAGTTCAGTTCTAGTTCAGTTCTAGTTCAGTTCTAGTTCAGTTCTAGTTCAGTTCTAGTTCAGTTCTAGTTCAGTTCTAGTTCAGTTCTAGTTCAGTTCTAGTTCAGTTCTAGTTCAGTTCTAGTTCAGTTCTAGTTCAGTTCTAGTTCAGTTCTAGTTCAGTTCTAGTTCAGTTCTAGTTCAGTTCTAGTTCAGTTCTAGTTCAGTTCTAGTTCAGTTCTAGTTCAGTTCTAGTTCAGTTCTACTTCAGTTCTAGTTCAGTTCTAGTTCAGTTCTAGTTCAGTTCTAGTTCAGTTCTAGTTCAGTTCTAGTTCAGTTCTAGTTCAGTTCTAGTTCAGTTCTAGTTCAGTTCTAGTTCAGTTCTAGTTCAGTTCTAGTTCAGTTCTAGTTCAGTTCTAGTTCAGTTCTAGTTCAGTTCTTGTTCAGTTCTAGTCCACTTCTAAAAACTTCTCTATTCTTTTGAAGGTTTGCTAAGTAAGAGCCCTTGCTTTGAAATCGGAGTCACGTTCAACAGAATTATTTTGTAGTTTTAGTGTAGCTATATCCTTCAGAATCGTAAAATATATGATTTAAAAGGTTTTTCTTTATTGTAATCATAAAGATTCAGTAATCAATTAGAGTGTTGGCGTGCTTTTACAATTTTGTATTTGCTCACTGCAAGTTCACATTTATCATCCATAAGTAGTCATAATCTTGTTTATTAACTTCTTTTCTGTTTAATTTTTTTGGGTATGCAGGACCTTCTATAAATAATGGTGATCGTTGGATTATCGTTATTGTATTTCGCATAACAAGTTTGTTCTTCTTTTTTATGCCAAATAATAAAAAATAATTAACATCATAGGATAACGTTAATATTCTTAATATTCTTAAATTTATATTCTTAAAATTAACAAGTAAGAGTGTTATATTCGGCTGTGCCGAATCTTGTATACCCACCATCAAATCATTGCCAAAAAGGAATGCTTCCTTATAAATAAACTTTGATATTTAAGAATCGATGCTTTTGTTATTATCAAAACAATTTTCTCATTTATTACATCTATGTATAGGGAAATTTTTGTCGAATTTTGTCGCTGTCCTTGTATTTTTAAGGTAGCAAAAAGCGTTACAGTTATTTTCTGAGAAGGACCTTATTTAGGGGGGACGTTTGGTCAATTATGGACCGATCCTCGTCAAATTTTCTAGAACGATTTTAGTTTAGGCTAGTAATGAGCGTTAAAGCCATTTTCTGAAGGGGACCTTATATGGGGGGTAGGATTAATTATGGACCGATCGTTATAAAATTTTAGAAAGCAATTAAGGTTTCTATAGAATAAGTTCATGTCGAATTTCATCGCTTTAGATGCTTCTTTTAGACCATTCTGAGCGTTTAAAGTATTTTTCTGAAGGGGACCTTATATGGGGAGTAGGGTCAATTATGAACCGATCCATATACAATTTTACAAAGCGATTTAGGTTCCTATAAAATATGTTCATCTCGAATTTCATCGGTATAGATGCTTCTTTTGGACAGTTATGAGCGTTAAAGTCATTTTCTGAAGGGGAACTTATATGGGGGGTAGGGTCAATTATGGACCGATCCTTATAAAATTTTACAATGATATTAAGATTCCTAAAAAATATGTTTAAGTCGAATTTCATCGCTATAGCTGCTTTTTTTAGTCAGTTATGAGCGTTAATGTCGTTTTCTGAGGGGTACCTTATATGGGGAATAGGGTCAATTATGGACCGATCCTTATAAAATTTTACAATGATATTAAGATTCCTAAAAAATATGTTTATGTCGAATTTCATTGCTATAGCTGCTTTTTTTAGTCAGTTATGAGCGTTAATGTCATTTTCTGAGGGGGACCTTATATGGGGGATAGGGTCAATTATGGACCGATCCTTATAAAATTTTACAATGATACTAAGATTCTTAAAAATATGTTTATGACGAATTTCATCGCTATAGCTGCTTCTTTTAGTCAGTTATGAGCGTTAATGTCATTTTCTGAGGGGGACCTTATATGGGGGATAGGGTCAATTATGGACCGATCCTTATAAAATTTTACAATGATATTAAGATTCCTATAAAATATGTTTAAGTCGAATTTCATCGCTATAGCTGCTTGTTTTAATCAGTTATGAGCGTTAATGTCATTTTCTGAGGAGGACCTAATATGGGGGATAGGGTCAATTATAGACCGATCCTTATAAAATTTTACAATGATATTAGGGTTCCTAAAAATATGTATATGTCGAATTTCATCGCTATGGCTGCTTTTTTTAGTCAGTTATGAGCGTTAATGTCATTTTCTGAGGGGGACCTTATATGGGGGATAGGGTCAATTATGGACCGATCCTTATAAAATTTTACAATGATATTAAGATTCCTATAAAATATGTTTATGTCGAATTTCATTGCTATAGCTGCTTTTTTAGTCAGTTATGAGCGTTAATGTCATTTTCTGAGGGGGACCTTATATGGATAGGGTCAATTATGGACCGATCCTTATAAAATTTTACAATGATACTAAGATTCCTAAAAAATATGTTTATGACGAATTTCATCGCTATAGCTGCTTCTTTTAGTCAGTTATGAGCGTTAATGTCATTTTCTGAGGGGGACCTTATATGGGGGATAGGGTCAATTATGGACCGATCCTTATAAAATTTTACAATGATATTAAGATTCCTATAAAATATGTTTATGTCGAATTTCATTGCTATAGCTGCTTTTTTTAGTCAGTTATGAGCGTTATTGTCATTTTCTGAGGGGGACCTTATATGGGGGATAGGGTCAATTATGGACCGATCCTTATAAAATTTTACAATGATACTAAGATTCCTAAAAAATATGTTTATGACGAATTTCATCGCTATAGCTGCTTCTTTTAGTCAGTTATGAGCGTTAATGTCATTTTCTGAGGGGGACCTTATATGGGGGCTAGGCGAAATCGTGGACCGATATTGCCCATTTTCAATACCAAACAAACTGCATCAATATAAAATATTTGTGCAAAATTTCAGCTCGCTAGCTGCTTCCGTTTGGACTCTATCGTGTTTTCAACAGACGGACAGACAGACGGACAGACGGACAGACGGACGGACATGGCTAGATCGTCTTAGAATTTAATGAGGTTCCAGAATATATATACTTTTATGGGTCTTAGATGAATATTTCGATGTGTTACAAACGGAATGACAAAAACAATATACCCCCCCATCTTTTTTGATGGTGGGTATAAAAAGAAATAATCTGGCAAGTGGTAGATTGTTATCTCTCTAATTAGATTATGTATAATTTATAAAATATTTCTGCAACTTCAATATATTTGCTTTAATGAATTAAACAGTGTCTACATATCAAAACTTTAATTAAAAGAATATTTAACACTTACAAATTTTCAAAGGAAATGTTGTCCAAATAACCTTTGAAAATAACTTTTATTTAACAATTCTACACATAGAAAACAAAAACCATAAAAAAAACTTTGTTATTAATCAAACAAATCAAGTTTTTTCCTTAACATCAAAGATTACAATTTAAACAAATTAATAGAAACATATAAACTTTAATACAAAATATAAAAAACTACAGTACTAGAGTGGGCTTTGATAGAAAATAACAGCAAAAATCATGCACTTGCAACTTCAAATTCATTCCCCAAAAACAAAACAACAACAAAAAAACCTTTCTCTTTCTAACTTCAAACTTAATTGCAGTATGTATGTATGTATGTATATGTAGTAATCATAGTACTAGCGGTAGTTTGCAACATATAATCGCCCCAAAACCCCCAAATACTGGCTGTAGAATAGACTATAGAAGACTATGATGGTGTCAGGACTCACACGTTAATTTATAGAGAAAAATAAAAAATAAGTATATATGTATGTATGTACTACATACATCTAAATGCTGACCATACTTGCAACAAAAAAATAGCTAAAAGATGGGAGAGGGAATTTTATATATATTTACTATATAAGCCTATGCAACAACAAGAGCAACCAACAACTAGACTTGCATCAATACATAACTACATACATACACGCACACAAATGTACAGATTGCAATTAACTAAATCTAAATACAAGGGATCTGCTGTTGCAGCCTGCAACTTGTGTAAAACAAACAAACAAAAAATCCAAACAGACCGAATGGCAGAATTCTCCAACTCATCAATTTTTGTTACTGAATACAAAAAGGCCTCATACATTCATATCTATGGCATTGGATGGTGTTTAGTGTTAAATGTATCTAAATTTGTTTTATATTTTTTTTTCTACATACCTCCCTCCACTTTCCAATCATTTTAGTTTAGTTTTTCATGTCTATTTGGTTGATTTTGTAGGGTTTCGGTTTTACGAATGCATTTTGCAATGTAAAAATAAAAAAAAAAACTGATATCTACGCAATTTACCATGTTTTCTAATATGCTTGTGTGATAGTGTGAGTGTATTGTGTATATGTGTTAGATATTCTACACATACTCCCTCACATACATTCTGGAATCAAGTTTGTGCACTGAAGGACCACATCATTTTACAAAGCATAGTATTGGTTGGTCATTGTTGTGCATCTACGTTGGCAAATTGCTAAGTGGCCTTAATGGAAGATGAGAGAAAACATTTTGTTGGTAATAAATTTTAATTTCAGTACAGTCAAATTTGTTAATGTTTCTATAGTAATAAGTTTTGATTTAAATTGCTGTATCCAAAACGATGGTTTACAACGCACTTTTCCCATATAAAAGCAGGTTTAACTTAATAATCGTTTTCAGATGCGGCAGTTAATTTTTGAATGTGGATTAAAATGTTTTAAGCATTTGGAAAACCACGTGAAAATATATTTCAGAATACTTCCGAAAAAATTATTGAAAGTGCTTTATGTTGGAAGTATTTAGTTTAGTATCTTGAAAAGTAATTGACCTCAATAACGAGACCTCAAAAAGTAAAAGAGAAATTATCTTTTGTTAAGAATGTTGACAAACATCAGTAATTTGATCATGTTACAACTCCAATAGCGATTCCCTTTTCGATGATCGCAGTTAAACCGCATTAATTCTGCTCTTTTTACTTATACCCACTTTATCCACAATGGGTCTATGAGATTAAAGGTTCGAAATTTGATGGACGATTCTATTTTGAGAATATCAACCATCGTCAGATTTGTTAAAATTTACTGGCTAATCACTAACTAAGCAAAACAGATGGAACGAAAGTAGTCGGACGTTTTTCATGTAGTCAAGGATGATCTGGTCTTGCATCTATTTGTTGAAAAATATAAATTGTTCTGGACATCACGAAACATGCAATTGTGTCAAACTTCTTGTAACCTGCAGCTATTGCAATCCAGTGTCACAGGTTTCACGACTCACCAGAGTTACCTATTTATTACCACGTCCTATTCAAGTTATTAAATAACGAAGAGAGAATATTGCTACCAAATGCGTCTCTAGGTACTATTACCTAATTAACAGAGATATGTCTGAGGAGATTCGTTTAATGAATGTTTTCTTTGGGGGGCTTTATCTGGCCGGATTTCTTTACACTAGGGTGGACTCTCTTAACCACTTGCAATTTACTGAGAATACTCAGGTACCCATGACTAAGACGAATTATGAAGATGAAGTTCTAAAGCGGTTCCGTTCCGAAAAGACTGACAAATATTCAGAGGAACTTTGATGCATTCCTTGAGAGTAATTGGAAATCATCAATAATGACAACACAGACGCAACCGCACTACTGAGCTGGTTTCTGTTGATGCGGACAAAACTTTAAGCAGAGATCGGGATATTGTCACGAAATAAACTTGAATCCTTAATGATTAACATTCTATTACCGTACATCCTGCAGTTGCTCAACAACATCTCCGAAATGGCATCTGTTAAGATGGCAACATCACTGATAGACTTATCACCATTAAGTGCAGGCCACTGTACACATCAGGGCATTAACCAATCAATTATGGTTTTAGTCATTACATGATCCCCCTTAGAGACCTTCTAGATAACCAGCACAGGAAAAATCTTGTGGGTGGCTGTTTACTGTGGGACCAGATAGGAACAACCAAAGTTTATCATCCTGAATGCCCCGTACTGCTACTCGTAGCACTCTATCCGGGGATTGCAAGACTTACCATAGAGGTATGAGCACAAGACAAATCTTGTAGGTGGCTGTTTCCCATGGCACCAGATAGGAACAACCCTAGCTTATGATGCCGAATGCCCTGTACTGGTACAGGTAGCACTGTACCCGGGCATTGCAATACCATAGAGGTATGGAAAGTTCCACAATGATACAACACCCACCAGGGGAGAAGGGGGGAGTTTTCAGTAGTTGATAGCTTCTCCTGCAGAAAGCTCAACCGTCGTCCCATACGGCCTTATTTGGAATAAGGGAAAGGTGGGTTGGAGAAGTATCCTCAGTATGAATAAGTCCGAGATTGTAATGTAATGAAACACGAATGAATAGCATTCAAAGTGGACAGTGAAATGCTGGAACACTTTCACTGTCCTGGAATCCGAAAATCTTAGAACCGATGTTATTACACATACATAGTACATCCCTTTACAAACGACATCCAGAGAACTGAGTTTTTGAACATTGAACGGTAATTCCTTTCATAGATCAGAAGGAGCTCACAACAGGCCCAACAGCGGCATAACTTTATGTTTACGGATCACCACTGCAACCCAATTTAATTGCCTCTACAATTGTCATAATCAGGCAGCACGACCTCTTTAGCAAAGTGTTAAACTTGGTCTACTCAGGAGCAGTAGTGGACCGCTTTACGTCTACCATACACTTAAGCACTGAACTCCTAGCTTTTAGTGTTCGATATTAAAACAATTTGAACCAAAAATATCATTTCCTAAAGTTCTTAATTTTTTTACTAAACTAAAAATACTGACAAATTATTATTAATTTTATAAATTTCTCATTTACTTTACAATTGTAACAAAAAACTGTATTTCTGGGAATATAAACATACATATGTATGTATGTGTATGTGTGTGTTAAAATTATTAGTTATCCTTCAAAAAATATTTTCTAAACAAAGGTGAAGGTATTGGAGTCAATACATTTATTGAAAAAAAAAAAACGCCACCACATATAGACAAAATAACAAAAACACATACATAGAAATATTATAGTATACAATAATACATGGTCACCAACATCATCACCAGCCAGCCAGCGAAACGTTCATTCATCCATTCATTTATCATTTGGGAAAAAAATACATATAAATAAAAAAAGGAGAAATTATTATAAAATATAAATTTTTTTTATTATAAAACATATAATATTGAACACTAATACCAGGAGAGTTGAAATATATAAACGCGGAATTTGAAATACAAAAAAAAAATCGCGAATATGTTTCTATATACATATATACTATATGTATATGCAAATACATATAGTTTATGTTTGTATGTGTATGTCCCTAAATCATATACATACATATCTCTACATAACAAAAATACTAGTTTGTTCATCATTATTATGTTCAGTTTATAGAATTGAAGGTTTGAAAGGGCATTTTTGAGTGACAGGGGTGTAAGAGTTTTTAGCCAAAACATAATGCACTTCTCTATTTAGCGTTAACATACATACATAGTTATGTACATATGTTTATATACTGTATGGCATTACGTAGTTGTTTTTTTACATAAACATATATTCGAGTTTTATGCCTATAATGCATTAGTATGCGTTTTTCTTTTTCCTTGTGTATGTATATATGTGCTTTTTTCACTCGCGTTTTTATTAATGTGTGTTGATTTTTTCTAAAGTACCGGCCAATAGAAGCCTAAAATTGCGTAAAATATTTTTGTTGAAGTTGTTGTATTAGATTTTTTTGTAGTGGACTTATTTAGGCTTATTTACTAAATATTTTTCGCCGATTTTTATGTTATGTATTATATTAGTATATATCGTAGTTATACAAAAAAAAACATAATTTTCTAAGCATAAGTTTATATTATTTTCGATAGCATAAATACTTATAAATTAAGTTATGGGAATTTCCATATATTGGGTTCATAACCTAAAATTGTGGGATTCTCAACAGATGCCATAGATTCGCAGTAACCTATAACGAATACAACTGGTTCGTTTGAAACAAGCGTTGACTGAAAATTGCCTGTAATTTCCCAACATGACAACGCTTGGTCACTATTAAACTATTCAAAAAGAAATGGTTGGGAAGTTCTGCCTTGCTGTCCTCTTAATCCAGAACTTGCCCTATCCGACTACTACTTTTTCAATCTATGAAGAACGCTGTCTCTAAGATAGGCTTTTATTAAGAACAGGGTATCCAAAATGGGCATAATTCATTCTTGGCCCCCAAAGATGAGCAGTTCTTTTGGAGCGGAATTGACAGCAAAAGGGGAAAAGTTTATAATAAACCATAATTACTTAATTATAAATAAATTCATAATAGTTTTAGAACAATATTCCATATCAAATCATTTAAGATTATTTTTTATTGAAACACCCATATTCGCGACTGCAATTTTCCATTTCCTCTAAAAAGCGTAAATATTCTCTAATAACATGAAAAACGCATTATGTGTCATCAGCCATTTAATAGAAATTATTTGAAAACAGGATACAACATCTTTTTTGTGCAAAATTATAGAAATTAATACAAAAAATCCCCGAACAACACCAACAACGACAAGTGCAAACGGGTAAAATGCAATAGTAAAATTATATAAATACAAGTTATGTATAAAATACAAGTACAAATAACAAGTATTTATGTGTATTAGTATTTATATTTTAGCGTTTTTTGTAGTTGTTAGTTGCATTGGCAGATATAGCAATACTAGTATTGGTTGCACTAGTGTTGCAACTAATAGCGTGGAGGACAGCAGCAAAAATCATAGATTTTTTTGCTCTCATAAACAATAGCGAGTATTGAATGTATAAAACAACATTATTATGATGATGACGACCACGATAATGATGATGAGTATGAAGTGGCAGCAGGGCCATGACCATTATAATAATGTACGCGTACAATAAACACACGGAGAATTCGTTATAGTAGAAACAAAAAAATGATAACTTCAACGGCGAGAGGTAGAAACAAAAAACACGTATTGACTATATTGTACAGTTAGATGACGATAAAGATGATAATGATGTTGTGTAGGTTTGAACGGGCAATGAAACTGAAACCGTAAATGGCGAAAATAGGAAATACCAGATGTTGATGTACTATGGGGTATATAAGTATAACTAACGACGAACAACGAACGAACGAACGAACGAACGAACGAACGAACGAACTAACGAACGAACGAACGAACGAACGAACAACGAACGAACGAACTAACGAACGAACGACGAACGAACGAACGAACGAACGAACGAACGAACGAACGAACGAAACGAACGAACGAACGAACGAAAACGAACGAACAACGAACGAACGAACGAACAACGAACGAACGAACGAACGAACGAACGAAACGAACGAAAGAACGAACGAACAACGAACGAACGAAGAACGAACGAACGAACGAACTAACGAAAGAACGAACGAACGACGAACGAACGAACGAAACGAACGAAACGAACGAACGAACGAACGAAACGAACGAAACGAACGAACGAACGAACGAACGAACGAACGAACGAACGAACGAAAACGAACGAACGAACGAAGAACGAACGAACGAACGAACGAACGAACGAACGAACGAACGAAACGAACGAACGACGAACGAACGAACGAACGAACGAACGAACGAACGAACGAACGAACGAACGAACGAACGAAAACGAACGAACGAACGAAAACGAACGAACGAACGAACGAACGAAAACGAACGAACGAACGAACGAAACGAAAACGAACGAACGAACGAACGAAAACGAACGAACGAACGAACGAACGAACGAAACGAACGAACGAACGAACGAACGAACGAACGAACGAACGAACGAACGAACGAAACGAACGAACGAACGAACGAACGAACGAACGAACGAACGAACGAAACGAACGAACGAACGAACGAACGAACGAAAAACGAACGAACGAAGAACGAAACGAACGAACAACAAACGAACTAAACGAACGAACGAACGAAACAACGAACGAACGAACGAAAAACGAACGAACGAACGAACGAAAACGAACGAACGAAACGAACGAACGAACGAACGAACGAACGAACGAACGAACGACGAACGAACGAACGAACGAACGAACGAACGAACGAACGAACGAACGAACGAACGAACGAACGAACGAACGAACGAAGACGAACGAACGAACAAACGAACGAACGAAGAACGAACGAACGAACGAACGAACGAAACGAAGAACGAACGAACGAACGAACAACGAACGAACGAACGAACGAACGTAACGAACGAACGAACGAACGAAAGAAAAACGAACGAACGAACGAACGAAAAACGAACGAACGAACGAACGACGAACGAACGAACGAACGAACGAACGAACGAAAGAACGAACGAACGAACGAAGAACGAACGAACGAAACTGAACGACGAACGAACGAACGAACGAACGAACGAAAGAACGAACGAACGAACGAAACGAACGAACGAACGAACGAACGAACGAACGAACGAACGAACGAACGAACGAACGAACGAACGAACGAAGAAACGAACGAACGAACGAACGAACGAACGAACGAACGAACGAACGAACGAACGAACGAACGAACGAACGAACGAACGAACGAACGAACGAAAACGAACGAACGAACGAACGAACGAACGAACGAACGAACGAAACGAACGAACAACGAACGAAACGAAAACGAACGAACGAACGACGACGAACGAACGAACGAACGAACGAACGAACGAACGAACGAACGAAACGAACGAACGAACGAACGAACGAAGAACGAACGAACGAACGAACGAAACGAACGAACGAACGAACGAACGAACGAACGAAACGAAAACGAACGAACGAACGAACGAACGAACGAACGAACGAACGAACGAACGAACTAACGAACGAACGAACGAACGAACGAACGAAGAACGAACTAAACTAACGAACGAACGAACGAACTAACGAACTAACTAACTAACTAACAACTAACTAACTAACTAACTAACTAACTAACTAACTAACTAACAACTAACTAACTAACTAACTACAACTAACTAACTAACTAACTAACTAACTAACTAACTAACTAACTAACTAACTAAACCGCTTAATTTCTTATAGATCTGGGGGCACTCATGACGCAAAATTTTTAATGAAAAACTTTTTTCTAATTTTTTTTAAGAATTTCCTTTTAGGCACGTGGTTCCACCTAAGGATTTCGCTGGATTTTATTCTTTTTGGCAAGTAGTTATACCAAATTCTAAAAATAGATCTAAATTTAGGAAAATTCAAAATATATCCTTGGGACATCTGTGCCTCATAAACTTTAAGGTCGAAGATTAACAGGATATTTACTATCTCTTTAGATGTCTTCAATCATTCAAAAGAGAGCGATCATTACAAATTAACTTTCTGTGCAGCTATTAATAGAAATAGCTTAAACTATAATGAAGCTAATAGTAAGTACTATGGATCGATTTCAACCATTTTCATATAGGTTTTCTTTAGACAATTAGACCCATAGTGTTTAGTATGGAAACGAAAATAAAAATTCTTCACTACAAGCTATATGTAAAGATATGTGAGTGTGTGTGTGAATACAAACAGCAATAACCAGCATCCCAACAACATCATCATCATAATCATCAGCAACAACACAAACATTAACAGCAGCGATGAAACCAAACGATGACGGTGACGTTTAAACTAAAAGCTAAAAATGTTTTGTGATATGTTTGCAATTTGCACATACAATCATACATACATACGTACAACAACTGTAAGTGTATGTATAAATGTGTAGCATTTTTATATGACTGTATGTATGTTTGTTTGTATGTAGTATAGCTAGTTTCCGTATTGTCGCTGTTTATAAATGGTGGTATATTCAATGTTTTTGTTGTTGTTGCCATTGTAGTTATATTTTTTTCTGTTGATGTTGCTGTTGTTGTTGTTATTATCATCAACAACATTTTTATGTTGCAAATGGCCACACATAGAAATTTACTAAACGCGATTGTTAAAACGCGGCATTTTTTTAGTGTACGGCAGCAGGCAGACTAAACAACACAACAAATTTTTATAATATATTTAAAATAAATTAATAAAACTAAATACAATACTATACACACATCATTTATTCTTTGTTTAGTTAACAACTTGCTTAAAACTTTTGGGACAATTTAAAAAACATAAAATAAATTAACATTAAAAAATTCTAAAATTTAATAATAAAAATTTTTTAAAGAACAAACAAAATCTCCCGAAATCTCTAAACTGGACAACAATTTTACAACGATTTTTTTGGAACTTCAAAAATAAAACAAACAAAAATCATCATTATCATCATATATCATTTAAGTTAAAGTTAAGTTTAAGTTTGACCTTGTTTTTCTTTTAATTTTAACTAAATAATTCGTTGAAAAGGTCTCTGTGAAAAGAACTCTAAGAAAAAAGGACAAAAAAGTGTTTATAATAGTGTAGAGCTAAAGACTAGTTTAAAGTTTAGTTAAAAGTGTTTTAATTTATTGCGTCATTTATTCTGGCAAAGTGAACATTTTATGTGGCCTTAAAAAAAAAAGAACTTTATTTTCTTTACATTTTTTTTAATAACTTACTTTCCTAACAACGCCATCAACATGTTTTTCCCCAAGTTAATGAGTGTGTCTTACTATGATTTTCCTTATAATTTTCAAACACCCTATTTCTTGAGCGCTGCCACACCGTCTTGAGTGAAATGCTTTAGCAAAGTGAAAGCCATGTGTAATCTTAAATAACTAACAGTTAAATAGAAACATAAAACACAAACAAAAATGTGACTTTTAAAAATGTGAAATTCTAAATTTTTGTTCAAACACATTAACCGTTGGCCATCTCTATTTACAAAAACAATAGACCTCAAAATTTAATACCAGCAACAAGCCAAGCAATTAAATAAATCTAACAGAACTTCTTAGTTAAACAATTTTAAACGAAATAAAACAAACTCCATCTAAACCAAGAAACGCAAAAATAGTTACAAACGTTACAAATCCGTTACCAGCACCAACCAACAAACGCATTTTCGATTTATTTGTCTCTTTCGATAAAACGCCCTAAAACGTCTGAATTTTAGTCATCAGTTTTTTCCTCCTACTTTCGATCAACCCCGCTCCGGCCATTCACTTTTAAGTTCCTTTTACACGCACACACATACGCTCGAGAAAACTCCTTTTTCGGACTTTGAATTTTGGCACTCGTTGACATCTTTAAAGCAAAATTCAATAGAATTCAGACGTTAAATATAAACAAAAAAACCACAACAACATTTTAAATACTTTTGGCAATTTATTACATTCTTTGTTTATTCAAAATTTCCAAAACTTAAAAAAATTGAAAAACAAAGTTATTTCGATCCTTCAAAATACTTTTGTAAAAGTATTCAACCAACAAAAAAAATTACACAAAACCAAAATTCAATCAAAATCAAACTACAAAATTACCTGAATCAAAGAAGAAAAACGTATTTTTGTTAACAAAATTATTTATATTTAGTAAAAAAAAGAAAGTAAAACAACTAAATTTTAAAACGCGTAACAAAAGAACTTAGTAACTAAACGAGAGATTCCACTCCTAAAAAAAACTCCAACTTATTCACTCACTTAACTCTAGAGCAAACGATCAATAATAAAATATCACTCATTCTCTACTCATAATGTTTAGAAATGTTAAGATTTTACAAACAGAACTGCAACAACTACAGCAACAACATTATTGTGATAGAAACGATCAACCAAGAATTTTATATGAATTTTTATTGGACGGTAAGTAGAATATATCATTTATTTATTATAAATATTATTAAATTATTTATAAAATTGTTTTTAAGAAAAAATACTGCACAAAATAGAGAAATATTGCAATAAGAATACCTAATTTAAAATATTATTGAGAAATTTTTATCTTATAATGTAGTGATCATTTATTCGCGCAATCGCAATAAAATCCATATAGATTTTTCTGTAAGAAATTGTATGTATCTGGAAGAGATTAATCCAAATATGAGTCAAACTTGTGTTAAACTCTGATATTCTTAGGTTAAGTTGAGAGGAGGATATATAGTGCATCAAATCCGAAGAAATACACCTAGGCCACTATCAGGCCTGTTGTGCTCTTCTTTTCATGAAAAAATTTCACTCAATGTTCAGAAGCTCAGTTTCCTGCACGTAATTTCTAAGAATTTTCCAATCAGTGTTAGTCAGGAATGTTATTTCCGGAATTACATCACTTCCAACTTGGATCTAACTTCGACGAGTGCCTGACAGTGGCAAAGAAAGTGCACCAGAGTTTCACTGTCCTCTCCACATGCTCTACATTCGTTTGAATCTGCATGGCCAATCTTGTATAGATGTGCTCGTAATCCTGTGTGTCCTCTCAGAATACGTCATACATCATACTAACCTCAGACTTGCTCAATTTGAGGAGATTTTTTGTCTTGTTCTCATCAGGACCACCCCATAGGATCTTTGTGGTTCTATCCACTGTTTCATTATTCCAAGAGGCTTATGAGATTCTCTCACCCATATTTTTAATTCAGCTTCAGGTTAACTATCTCGATCTCCCTTTCCTTTAAACCTATTACATACGCCCTTTCGTTGGCGACTACTCCCGAGTGGCCTGGTACCTATATGATGTAAAGTTTACCTCTGGGAGTAATTTCAGTTAAAGCTTTCTTACAATCCAAAACGGTCTTATATTTAATTCACCTGATATTGCCCTAATTGCCTTCTGGCTTTATATTAAGGGCTGGGGACGCCATATTTATTTTAATCCAATTTACACATTCCGCTATTGCTCGGACTTCTGCCTGGAAGCTTGTGTTATGATTAGGTGAACGGTGGTATATTTCTGTTTCTGGGTCTTTAATATAGAACCCCAGGACCATTTTTCCCCCCAATTTAGAGCCATCCGTGAAAGAACGAATTCCTACTGGTGTTTGCTCTAGTATTCCGCTTGACCTAGACATTCTATCTGGGATCAGCGTTTCAAAGTTTCCGACACATTCTGAGCCTGGTATGCGATCAGGTACGTCCGATTATTGTATATAACCTTCCAATATGTCCAGTATACATTGATGATGTGTCCTATAACCGCTTTTGGCCAGTTCGCATAAATTAAATATGTTTCAATGGGTGAAATATCTAGCAACGTTTCCAGAGCTTTGGCACCACTTATACCCAAGCAGCATGTACGCTGAACTCCCTGTAGTAGTTTGATATTACACTTTTTGTCCAAAGCAATCCACCATATTATTGAAGCATAATCTGGAATTGGTCTAATTACACTTTTGTAAAACCAATTTGTCATAGTAAGGCCCATAATCTCATTTTCCGGTTATCGTTTAACCGGTAGATATTCCGCCGGTTAAAATATATTTTGTATGAAAACTGTCAAAATATCGTTTCGATAAAAAATAACAAGACATTGAGAAAATGGGGGTAAGACTGATATTCTTAACTTAAATTATATTTGTGCTTTCTCAATGAGAATCAATAAGCTATGCTAGCCCGCCCGTCTTTCTGTCCATCGTTGTCTTCATATAATCCTTGTGAACATGATACAGTTTTGAATGAATACAGTACAGGGCTATAATCCAATAACTACGTGATAGGCAGTGGAGTTCTAGTAACGAAAAGATTTTCCTCTAGTAATTTGGTACAAAAATCTTCCTTAGCAAATCGATTTCTAGAACCATTCATAAACAAAATTAACTTGGATAAAGAAGAGAGATAAACTGCAGTCCATAGCATTGCTTTATCTACGTGTAAATCTCGTGGATCAAACATAAACTCTTGTCTATATAGAAAATTTCCGATTTTGTATTAAAAACAATAAATATTGTTAAGAAAACTTTAAAGTGGAAACAGTTTTAACGTCCAAAAAAACTGATATACTTTTTCGACGTACTTTCTTATAATCTATATGGAAAATCCATTCCGGATTTTAAATTTTAAAAGTTGTATAAAAATTATAACCCTTTTTGTTACATTTTGAATTATTGGCTAAAGGACCAAAATATTTTAAGAAATATGAGCGCTTATCCATGAATGCTGGATAGAGTTCAAGCTAGTGAGTGATAACGTTTGTTTAATATTTAACGATTTCATCTATGCACCGTAATTGCGTAAGAATAGCAACCAAATTTTTGTCTGTAGCCCCAATATAGGTTTCGCTTCAGGAAATTACCTTAAGCTGGCTTTAAAATATAAATATACTAATGAAATTCACTATAAACATATTTCTTATGAACCATAATACATAACAAAAAGCATCATAAAGATCAGCAGTCATACAAAGAAACCTTAGGGAAATGACTTTTGCGTTAAAAGTACTAGTATAGCGACGAGACTCTACAGTAACAATTTGTATAAGAACTGTAATTCCTTTAACAAATTTTATAAGAAGCTTTTCAGAATTTTCATATTTAATATTATGCGTTTGTGCTGATGTTTGTAACACCCAAAAATATTGGTCCTACACCCACCATAAAGTATAACAATCGACTCAGAATCACTTTCTGAGACCCCTTCAGAATATGGCTTGATGGTAAAAATTCACTAAAACACGATGATGTTCTGCATAAATAACTTTAATGTGGACGATAATCCATTTATCAAATTCTATAGGAATAGGCCTATAGAAGGGATCGCTCCCTTTTTTGCCAACAAATTTTTAAATTATTTCTAAATTAAGATCAAAGTTAAATGAAATGCTTTGTTATTTAAAAATATGTAATAATTAAAATTTTTCATAACATCACTGGTGTAGGGTATCATACCAACATACACCTGACGTATGATTTATATTTAATTGCAATACTGAGTAAACATGTATACGTCACCATATTAGCAGTAATTAGTATTACATAGAAAATCTGTAGCATACTTTAGGGTAATGTTTAATTAGATACACTAGGCGTATGATAAATATTTGTTTTAAAAAATATTTTATACAAATTTCATTTTAAAAACTAAAAATTATATAAAATATAAAGAAAATTAGTGTAATTTGTAGAAAATTAATATGAAATATATTATTATATTTTTAATAGTTTCCTATTAATATGTTATTATTTTTGTTAAATTAATTGAACTATTATTTAAGTAAATATTAAGTCGCCGGTAAATGTTTTCTACATAAATTTTTGCAAATTGAAGGCAAATGTTTGAATCTTAAACGTATAGGCCGAGGTGAACACTAATTTTAATTATTCAAAAGTAAGACATGTCTAACGTTATGAAACAAAAATGTGTTTGCTTTCATTTTGAGAAAGAATATATTTAATATTTTTAATTTTATTGTATTGTTCATAATATTTACATACAGAGCAGAACTTATTGGCATAGATAGCAGTTTAAACTTCTTGATTGATTTAATGGACATATTGATGATATTTTGAAAAAAGAAAACTTTTTAGTTTTGAACAAAATTTACTTTATTGCATTCAGGAATTTTCATTATATTATTGTTTAATGAAAACTTTTTGTTTTATGCATTCTTTTTAGTCATTTTGGTATAGAATTCACCAATGTTCTTATTATTCTTGTTCCAAATATTTAGCTATTCTTTGACAAGTGTCTGATTCAGTCTATTCTTTTTAATATTTGTTCGCTTTTTATTTGACTACCCTAAAAATATTATATCATGTGGTGATTTTGGCGGATGTAGAGCTAAAATCTAATTGTAAATATGTAATTTTAAACAAAAGAAATGGGACCATAATGACGATAAATCATCATACATAGGTTATTGTTTAACAAACCCGTCGGCTAGTAAAATATCAAAAACCAAAAGGAAACTTTTTTAATTTCAGTTTGATTTTAAACTAACTAAATAGAAATTAAATTTGCTAATGAGTTTCAATAAACTTCCGAAATTTGGTTCTTAATAAATATAGCCACATGCTACACCAACATCTCGTGTGATAAAGAACCTTGTAGTTTTCAAAATATGATCGCACACAGATCATGTTTGTTCGAAACACTAGTACACTGGTATCCCGACCATATAAATAACATTTATGGAATCCAAGAAAATATATTTTTCTCAGAGATCACGTCGGAAAGAACAGTTCAAAAATCGCGAATAGTTAAAATCCGTATTTAAAACTTCTTTTGGGAGAAAATAATTTCTGCCAATGTGAAGATATCACCTCTTTCCAGGTATCTTAAGCAAAAATTTATATACTGAAGCAAGAATCTGATACAGCGCTGATCCAGTTAGCTTGTGTTATTAACATTTTAATCAAATTTTATTAACTATTCATACAGAGGAAAGTACAGACAGACAAGACGACGATACACAGAAAGATGGGCAGACATACAGACAGGTGGACGGGAAAACATAAAGATAGACAGACAGTCGTGGAGACAGATATATAGACAGGCAGACAACCAAGCAGACATACAGACAGACATATAAACAGGCAGACATAGACCGACAGATATATAGACAGATATATAGACGGATATATAGACAGACGGACAGACATATAGACAGACAGACGGACAGACATATATACAGACAGACGGACGTGGATACAGATATACGGACAGACATATATACAGACGTACAAGCTGACCTACAGACAGAGGAGGCCTGGCAAATATACAGACATACATATAGATAGACAGACAGACAGACTGATATACAAACAGACAGACAGATAGACAGAAAGACAAACTGCTAGGAGAGATTTTCCTATAAACCAAGAATTTTTTCAATATTGCATCATTACGGACAAAATTACATCTACTATGTAAAAAATTTTTTAAAATTATTTTTTTTTATAAAAAAGTAGTTTTAAAAATTGTAATTAAAATTATAAAATCAAATTAATTGTAAATAAAACCCCATATTAAAGCAATATTATAAGACAAACATATATTCCAATAGATCCCTGATCCACCAAAATAACAAGCTAAAAAAATCTGTATCTAATACCCCCTACCCTCCACTACAAAATGCGTTACATGCCACATGCAACATGCAAACAATACTAAAATGCACTTAGTATTTAAGCCTCCCAAAAAAGCAACACAAACCCACATGCTGGCTCCAAACTACAAACACATAACACCTTTCCTTTCCCCCCCACTTCTCTCCCCAACAAAATCATAAGGACAAAAAACGCATCAGCACTTACTCACACTCATACAAAAAGGAAAATGCAAATAACTGCACTAGTATTGGTTTGTTTTTATTTAGACGTATGTGTTGATGTTTTCCTTTTTTTAATTCTAGTCTCTGGTTGTAAAAACAACAACACCACACATATATGTATGCAGTATATAACTAGAGAATGCATAGTAGTAGAAAAAGGAAAAGAAGGAAATGCATTTCAGGACCTGCGCAAAGCGGAAACTAAATGCCCCTTTTTCCAAATATATAAGAAAAAAGAACAAAAAACATATACTAAATAGACAAAACATAACAGAGAGTAAGAGAGCAGAAAAGAAATGCATACAAGTGGGTTTTTGTGCAGCGTATGGGTTAAGGAGTGCAGCAGCAGCAGCAGCCAAGAGAGTAAACCGGCTTTTTTGTTGGTGTCTTAATAATGAAGCTGCAATTTTTAGTTATGTATCATTATTATTTTTGTTATGCAGTTTTGTTGCATTTTGCAATAGACTTTTTATGCAGTTTTTTGTCTCTTTTTGACTTTAACCAAATAGAAATTGTTGTTTTGTTTTTCATGTTGCCCTTGTTAGGCCTATAGAGTAGATATAGTTTTGTTCCAAAAAGAGAGGGAGTACTAAGAGAGTGTTAGGTAGGTATGCATGTATGAGTGTGTGTATGTTTACATTTTGTGTGCATTTTAATTATTTTGATTTTATGCCTACTTTTAGGCGGGAGTAGGGGTTAAGCTTTTTACTGTTTAATTTCTTCTTTTTTTTTTTTTTTTTTGAACATTTTACTCTGGGTATATAAGAAATTTTAGGGAGAGCCTTTTATATATAAAGAAAATGTTATTAAGGAGAGCAAAATTTTTCCTTTTTTTGTTTCTGTTGCATTTAGGATTTGATGCTGGGTTATGGTGTTATGGTGGTTTTAGCTTTACTCTTGTCCTGCTGTGCAAGTACATATTACAATTGTTAAGGGTCAGTAGTGTTTGGAGTTTGTGTTAAGGAAGTTGCATTTTGTGTAGTTGAGTGTGTATGTGTGTTTATATATATGGGAAAAAGTAAATAAGCGAGTGCGTGCATTTGATTTTCTTTGATATGAGTTGGTTGTTTTGCTATTAAGTAATTGAGTGCGTTTGTTGAACATAAGATTAGGGGGTAGTGATATAACTAATGCTTCTCCTTTTTGCTATGTATATGTCTTTAATGTTATAGACCATATAGGCCTTATGTGTTATATACCAAAACTCAAGATTTGTAGAAATCGAAAAGAGGGGGTTAAGGCTCCTTAGTTTATGCAATATTTTTTCGCGCGCGTATTTAAAACTAACGAAAAAAACACAAACAGAAAAACAAATAAAAGATATAAGCAAAATAAAGAGGAATTGTTGGTGAATGTATAAAATAAAACGCGACGATGATGGTGGTAATGATGATGATGAAGATGATGATGTTGATGTTGAAACTGCTGATGATGATGACCATGTTGTTGATGTTAATGCCTGATGCCTGTTTTGTTGTTGATATGTAAATGCAATGCAATACTCTTGTTGTATATATGGCAAGAGGAGGTAAATTTATATGTGGTGTGTGTGTGTGTAATCGCAACAACAGCAACAACAAGAAAAACATTATAAAGAACAGCAGCTACAACAACTACAATAACAACGAAATAACGATTTGTATTGCTTTAGTGAAGTTTTCCATCATCACTAACGAAAAACCATGAAAAACGCCGAACGCATTCAATGTCCCGGAATTTGTTGGCATACGGCTTTTGGACGTCTTTTGAGTACAACATTGCTTTTTTATATTCTCGGTTAAAAAGTAACGTACCACACACAATATACCGCAAAAACTTCTTAACACACATCAAACTTGAATAATAAAAAAAAGAAAGAAACTTACTAAAACGCTGTCTAAACGGGACTCAAAGAAATTTATAAAAAAAAAATCATAAAAATACTCAACTTAAAATATTACTACCCTACAACAAAAACAGAAAAAAATAAACTCTAAATATATTATAATATATATATACATATATATATATTATATATATATATAATATATATACATAACTATTATATATATTATATATATGTTTATTTGTATTAGTACTCGTTTTCATTATAAAACATGATCATTTTCTAACAAAAAGCGTTTATAAAATAAAATAAAAAAACAAAAAAAGTTTGAGTCAAAATGAAATCAAAATAAAATGAATTTGTATTTATATATGATGAGTGTATTTATATACAATATATATAGAAAACTAAATACATAAAGGAGTACGTTTGTGTTAAAAGAGAGTGTGTTAAATATATATAATTATTATATATTGTATAACAACAAAAAAAAACAAAACTAATGCTCAAACATCATAATAATGAAATAATAAAAAAATTATATATAAAAGCAATTATTATTTAAACAGCTCAACTAAATACTAAAAACCCCTCTTTTAGTTGGTTTTTCCTCCCCCACAACAACAACAAAATAAACACCATAAATAAATAATTATGAAAACTAAAACAAAAACAAAATTAATAATAAATATAAAATAAAACCAAAAAAAAAAAAATAAACAAACATGTGCTTCAAAATTTAAACAAAACAAAAGAGAGAAAAATACTAAAAAAAATAAAACAAACATTTTTATAAAAAATTTAAATTAAAAAAAAAAAATCTTCAAAAATCTTAAATAAACTAAACTTTTAATTTTCTAATAAAAAACCCAAAAAAAAAATCTCTCTAATTTCTAAACAAAACCCTTACAATTAAAACAAACATAACTCCCTGAAACTTTAAAATTTATTTAAAAATACTTAAACGCAGGGCGTCGTCGCTGTAATTAAAACATGAAGAAAATAACATTTAAAAACAAAACTTAAACATAATTTCCTAAAAACAAAAAAATAAACCAAACTTTTCTTAATATTATTTTTTTTTTCACCACAAAACCTACAGCGACGACGACCCTTTTATGTTTTTTCGCATAAAATTATTTAAGAAAAAGGGTGTTTTTCTTTTCCATTTGCTATGTTTGTGAAATTTGTTTCTAAATAGTTAAGCTCTAAACAAATAATGCTTTATAATAATTTGTGTAAAAAATTCATAAATATTGTAATTATATTAAGTTGTATACAATATACTACGTCATTTATTTTGGCTGCTTTAACGTTAATAGTTCAAATAAATGTTACAACTACTACTGGTTACCAATATAAGGCTGCCACCTCAATGTTGTTAGTGAGAAAACAACAACATCAACTACAGCAACAACAATTATATAAATTAAAACAACTAAATAAAATGGATAAATAACATCAGTAAATTGTCCTGTAGGTGATTATGTTTAATATTTTTATATTTCAACAAACATTTCTTATTTTGTTAACTAAATCTTAAGTTAAATTTCTAAAAATTATTTAATATCCATATTAATAGTCCTGATATGTTGCATTTTTATTTTCTTTATATCGACATTTTATCATCAATTTGAGATTAGTTTATTAAATCTTTTTATATTCAAATTTAAAAACTATAACTAATAAGTCACAAGAATGATATATTAAAAATAAAAAAAAAAATCTTCTAAAATTTAGAAAAATATTATAGTTTTAGTAAAACATATCAGTTTTCAAATTCAAGCATCTTATCACATTTTTGCGCTAAGCAATTCAATACTTTTCGATTCATATATTTCTCAATACTTAATAATTCTAAAGATCAAACATTACCAAAAGCAAAACTCATGAATTTGTTTAAAGTTATAATCCTTTTCTTATCTAGTAGATAAAATCCTTAAATTTTGTGCTAAAGTTAGAGCAAAGTTAAGCACGTATTTAAATAGTATTTTTGCTCCGGTGGGTTAGTAGTTAGTGTTTTAGTGTATTACACCAGATGTCGTGGGTTCGCTTCCCAGCAAAGGATCGTTTAACAGAACCGATAGAAACCTAAGTGTATTTCTTGGGATTTGATGTAACATACATCGTCTTTTCAACCAAACTACTAAATATTCGCACAAATATTCCACCGAATCAACCTGCAATTTTCGTAGGGATCAGGGACCAAAAGTTGTTACTAAACTTTTTCTTTGACCAATTTCATTTGTTTTCAATACCAAACATTCTTGAACAAAATCGAATATTTTAGGAAAATTTTATCTGGTCATATCTGGGCACTGCCGACAGACAGTCGGACATAACCCGACTATAACATACTTTTTTAAGAATCTAGAATGTAAAGTTAACAAGAATTACTCCGATAAAATAAACACGGAATGAAAAATTCACTTTTATTCTGCATTTATGGGTCGAAATTGATTTCGAGTAGTATTCAAAATATAAGCAAATTTTAGGACTACGAAACGTTTATGTTATAAATGTCATTGGAAAGGGGTTTAGAACATCCCTCATCATACACTAAACGGTACTACTCTTACCTACTTTACTCTAAACTACTCTACTTTACTTTGATCTAATCTATACAATTCTATTCTACTCGAATCTACTCTAATCTAATTTAATCTACTTTACACTACTTTGCTCAAATTTACTCTACTCTACTTTATTCAGCTCTGTTATACTCTATTTTCTCTAATCTACTCTACTCCATTCTTATCTATTCTACACTACTTAACTCTACTCAATTCTATTCTACTCTATTTTCTCTAACCTAATTTACTGTACTCCACTCTTATCTATTCTACTCTACTCTACTCTACTCTACTCTACTCTACTCTACTCTACTCTACTCTACTCTACTCTACTCTACTCTACTCTACTCTACTCTACTCTACTCTACTCTACTCTACTTTACTCTACTCTACTCTACTCTACTCTACTCTACTCTACTCTACTCTACTCTACTCTACTCTACTCTACTCTACTCTACTCCACTCTACTCTACTCTACTCTACTCTACTCTACTCTACTCTACTCTACTCTACTCTACTCTACTCTACTCTACTCTACTCTACTCTTCTCTACTCTACTCTACACTACTCTACTCTACTTTACTCTACTCTACTCTACACTACTCTACTCTATTCTACTCTACTCTACTCTACTCTTTTCCACTCTATTCTACTCTAAACTAATCTAAACAAATCTATTCTGCTCTACTATACTATCTAGCAACACAAATTAATGTTTCACATTTTATATGACAACCATCATTATAGTAAAACAGATCAGAGAGCAGAACTCCAACCGGCAAACATCTCACTCATAGACTGTCAAAGCTCGATTCTCTCCCTTATAATGACCATTTTACAGTTTTTCTATAAGAAAATCGTAAATCTTTAGCATCAGAATTTAAGATTTAGGTTCAAAATCAATCTATAAGAAAATCGTAAATCTTTAGCATCAGAATTTAAGATTTAGGTTCAAAATCAATGTTATAAGTTTAAACACGATAATAAAATTATTAATTAATATCTTAATAAGCGATATCTCGAAAACCATTAGACCGATTTTTACCGACTTGTGTTCATTTTTGTCATCAAGATCCCATTTTCACGTAAATCAGATTCGATATAGGTCCTCGATGATAATGTTATGTGCCTTGGTTGATTTAGGTTAATTTAAAATAAATTTTATTTCGAAAACCACTAGACCCATTTTTTTTACTAATTTCTGTTCATTTTGGTCATCAAAATTTCATTTTCACGAAAATAAGAGATATCTATCTATTGGATAGTCTCCCTTAATATACTGTGATTAGTACATAGGTTGATTTAGGTTAATTATTTAAAATAAATTTGAGATATTTAATCTCAAAAAACTAAATTTCTATATTTTTAAATTACTAAAATTTTTACGATTGTTTTAACAGTATTAACAGTTTTTCGAACATTAGTTCGAAATTTCGAGTCTGATCCAGAGATTTATTTTAAAAATCTTATTCATAATACTTAAGTTATTAAAGGTTTATAAAGCAAATGTACACAAAAAAACTTGTTCTACTTATAAAACACTGATAAATGATTATGAATAGGAATCTAAAAGTTAAATAATGTTTCAAATTTAAATCCGAATTTTCGGACTTAATATTGCATTAATTTTCAATTCTTCCCAATTCGGGCCACAAAATTCTTTTTATCAACCAAATCCAATATAGATTAGAGGTTGAGCAGGCATACGCTTCGTAAGAAGATATGTGTTGGTATTTAGGGTAACCCCAAATTGTTAATTACTGAAGCGGATACCGAAAATGAAAAAAAGTAATTTTAAGAGATAACATGTATTAGAGTTAAATAGAAAAATCTTTAAAAAAAGTTTTTGTCCTTTGACAACCACAGGACAAATATTTTTGGAAACTTTAGCTAAGAATGAACTAAATATTAATTTTTGAAAGGAACATCATTATCTTATTTCTTCTTCATACAAACGGAGTCACTGTAATAAATGTACAATAGAGGAACAACGTTTCTAAAGATCAAGATTTTCAACTGATGATATGGAGCTGAGCTCCTTTTCTAAAAAAGGTATTATTAAAAAAGTTGTTTATGGGACACCCTAATGTACATATAAATTTGGCATTGTGTTTGTAATTATTACAATTTTAGTTTGCTACCCTATAAGCTACATATGTACGTATAGCAATGTCCATTTAGCTACATATGTCCGTCTGTCTATATGTTTCTTGAAATCTAGTTTCTAAAGATCCATGATATCTTCCGATCTTCCAATACTGAATAATTCTATCAAAAACTAAAACAATTCCCTAAATAAACGAGCTATGAGGAAAACTCCATAAAAAGTTCATGATTTTACCAAAGTCAAAGATATTTTTCGGACCCCATGTTCTTCAAGCAATGTGTATAACAAAAGAAAGATATTCGAAGGTTAGTTTAGATTATAAGGAGGATGTTTATTACATTAGATCTGTTGTAGTACATAATCTATCTTGCGCTCCTTTTGATGGAAAATATTGGTGCAAAAAACCTGTTATAGCTATCTTTGAAAGAAGTTATCGTGTAATGATTAGAAACAAAGTTTCTTCAACGTAGTTCTATAGAATTTTCCAATCTGTGTTCCTAACGAATCTGAAATAACATCGATGCCAAGATTTTTGGCTATAATCTCGAAAGCAAAGACAGTGGACAGCATTTTACGCGTTCTGCATTTCAAATGATTAAAATTAGAAAAAAATTAAAAAATTATTAAACATAGAAAAGATGCTTGGAAATACAAGTTTTTAAACAACTGAATATTTCAGTTGCAGCAACTAAAACTTATCGAAAGGTTGGTAATTGTAACAAATTATATTCTAGATATTCATAGACCTCAAATCAAGCTCTTCCAGAAAAAATTTCATAGAAAAATGTTATCACAGTTTCATAAAATTTGCTTAAACCAAAATTTTCCTCTTAACTTTTTGCACACGCCAGCGGCAAAATTAAAGTTCTTATTCTAACCAAACACTTGTTAAGACAATTTCTAAACAAACACGTGTTTTTATTAAAAAAAAAACGCTAAAGGAGAAGAAACCCACAAAAATTTCGCCTTTAAAAAAATATATGTCACTTAATGTTAAGAAAACCGTATAAAAAAGCACAGCATACTATTAGGAGAAATGTAGAAAAATAACAAGAAAACAAATATCTTTGCACACACACACAAACAAAAATGTATCTATTAAAATCTACAAAAGAAATTAATCTAAAACATTTTTTCCTTATCTGCTACTAAATTGAGTGTAAATTTGATGAAAGACAAAACACAATAAAATGCAGCAAACGTTTCTAACCAACTAACTGGGTAAAACTAAAATAAAAATAACTAAAAGAGTAGAATAACAAAATATTAGAGAGTTTTTTGTAGTTTAATTTTGGGGAGAGAGGGGGTACGATTTGGGGATAAACTAGAAAATGTTCACAAATATAATGGCTAATGTTAAGAGATAACTAATAGGAATGGGGGGATCATGTATATGTGTGTGTATTTGAAAATGCGCACTAATAACAAGAGCAAGAGCTAGTTGAGCATAGAGAGTAATTTAGAGACATGATGTTTATGTTTTTTTTTTTTTTTTGTACTTTTTTGGGGCCTTTCCAATGCGTACACATGAAAAGTCATTGCACCCATACTCTAACCTTAAACTAAACATCAGGCAAAAATCAACGTCAAAACAGTGTGCAAAATTTTTTTGTTGGTTTTTTTGCTTTATCCTGTTACTGCTAAAAACCATATTTGCCTGTAGGAGATATGCAGCCCAAAATTTAATATTATGTGCTATGCTGGCTGCTGGTTTTAGTAGCTGCAGGGGGGAAAAAAACAGGGAGAAACAGCGAACAGCATTTTTTCTAGAATCTAGTGAGTAGGCCTGTGTTTTATGAATACGTGAATTTTTTCGCGTTTCCTGGCAAAAAAAAAGGATAACAACGGCTATACACTACAACATAGAATAACACAACTGCATAAGAAAAAACAAAATAGAAGCGAAAAAAAAATGTATTGCATACTTTATGTTGTTGGCTAAAACCGGGGTTTTTGCGCGGCCTATGTGCGTTTGCTCTTGCTAAATGATTTTTTTGCCATATACTAGACGATTAGTACAAAACTTAACATCAACGTCGACGTTACATAAAAATTTTTATTTTCGGATTTTTTTTCACTCCAAAAAACACCAGCAACAACAAAAAACAAAAAAACTAAAACAAACCTCTAAAAATAATTATAATTTTTGTTTTTAACCAAAAAAAAAAGGAATTAAAATATTAAAAATAAATTTAAGTTAATTGTTTATATTTAAGGCGAAATAAAAAACTAAAGTGTTTATTAAAGTTTAACATTAACAAAAAATCAAACAAACAAACATTTAAGTTAACTAAAGTTTTGTTTAAAAAAATTTTGATATATTTTTCAATTAAGTACAAAAATGTTTTATGTAAATTTATTTAACTTTTGCAACGACTTCAAAACCACAACTGCAATCATGGCCACAACGACGACTACGATGTTTACTGCTACGACGACGAAGATGAAGTTGATTTTTTTAAGTTTTATAAGAAACTGTTAAAACAAAAGACCACCAACAACTGCAACAAAAAAAATGTAACAAAATGCAACATTAACTAGTTATTAAAAAAAAAAACGAAAATCTAAAAACAAATTTTGAGTCCTTTTTGAGTCCTGGTAAGAATTTCTTTAATTTTTACTCACAAAAAAACCACAAAATCTTAATAAAAAAAACCGCTCTCCAACTAAAAACATCTTTAGACATTAGCAGCAATCACTCTCTTTTCTTTGGGCCCCCTCTTAAATATTATAACTAAACAACAAAGAGCAAAAGAGAAAGCCAGAGAGTAAAGCTTGTCTAAGTATTAGTAAAACAGTTATAAGCTTAATTTTTACTTTGTTTTTACCTCAAACCTCATTTAAAATTGTTTAGAGAGTTATGTTGTGTTAAGATACTTATTGTTGTTATTGTAAGCTTTAAAAAGAAACCATGTTTGCATGCAACCAATGAGCATATCTAAACATGCGTAGGAGTTTGTTCTTCTATCTATTTAAAGCTTTACTCTAATTGTCTTTTTTTTTTTGCATTTGTTGCTTTTGTAATTTAAGAACTTTCTGCCAGAAATATTTATTTACTCATCTTAATAATCTTAGGAGATTTTTATAATAGAAGTAGTTTATCTTAAGCTTTATGCTTAATAACATCCGTTTTAATTTTTCACCAAAAAAAAAGTCTTCTACAACAACAACAAGAACAAGTCTATATAAAAACAAACAAATTTCAATATTATTTCCCTTTTTGGTTATCTACGTATTATCTTAAGGCGAATTTGTATGATTTTTTTTTCTAAGAATAAGAAATATTTTTTTTGGAAAAAAGAGCAAAATTATTGAAACCAATAAATGTAAGATTTAATAAAAAATAAGAGAAAAAAAGTTTTAATTATAAAAAAATATTAATAAAAAAATTTTAAAATATAAAAAAATAAAAGTGTTCAAAAAAAACTCAAAATAAATTAAACAATTAAATATTAAACAGAAAAAACTATACAATTTATAAAGTGTTTTAATTTTTTAAATAAAAAAAAAAATAAAAATAAATTAGTAAAAAATTTTTAAAAATTAAAAAAAAAATATTTAAAAATATTAACAAATAAATTTTTTAGTGTAAAATTTAAACGGCTGTCAAATAAAATATTAAAAAATATACGATTTTTTTTTATAAATTTTTATTTATTATTATTTTTTTTTTTTTTTTAATAAAAAGTTTCGATTCAAATCAATGCTTAAGTATTGAATTTATTAACAACCCTGAAAATATGTTATTAGTTTCACAACTAGTTCTAGAATACCGCTTTATAACAAGTTCTTGTTTAATTTTTTGTTAAAAATTGTCACCTTTGAAACTGGTTCTGTAGAAGCTTCAGAAGGTCGTTACTTGTTCTAAACTAAACCTTGTTGGAAACTAAATCTACAGAAGCTTTAGATAACACCTTCTTTAGAACAAGTTCTGATACTAGTTCATTTTGTTAGAAATTGCTTTTTTTTGGTAAAAATTTATAAAATTGTGTACAAACTTTAGAAAATAATAGATAAATCATCATTCTTCCAATTATATTTAGAAAACTTACTAAAAAACTGGGCTCCAGTAGGTTACTGTAGCCTTCGACACTTGTTCTATGGAGTAGTCCTTTAAGCAATGATTTTTGCTTGAATTTGTCGTCCTTGTTAACTAGTAGTTCTATAGAAGCGTTAGATAACACTTTCTTTAGAACAGTTCTGAAACTAGTTCATTTCATAAATTTATAAAATTGTGTACAAACTTTAGAAAACAATAGATAAATCATCATTCTTTCAATTATATTTAGAAAACTTACTAAAAACTGGCCTATGGTAGGTTACTGTGGATTCCGTTAGATTACTGTAGCCTTCGATACTTGCTCTATGGTGTAGTCCTTCAAGCAATGATTTTTGCTTGAATTTATCGCCCTTGAAACTAGTATGTAGTTCAACAGAAGCTAAACACAGAGGAAAAAAGAAATATACACGCCTGGTACCAAATTGACATCAAAGTGTTTATAATTTTTCAATAACATCCGTTGTTAAAGTATATAAATACGTACGACAACACTATGTAATGTTGACAACGCAACGTTGTCAACATTGCAACAATTCGTTGTCGAAATCTAAATTTTATACACATCCGTTATCTAAATGTTAACAAACGTGTTAAGCTCTCTATTGGCAACGGATTGTTTGTCAATAGTAAGCTTACCACCTTTGTTAACACTTAGACAACGGATGTGTATAAAATTTAGATTTCGACAATGAATTGTTGCAATGTTGTCAACATTACCTAGTGTTGTCGTACGTATTTATATACTTTGACAAGGGATGTTATTGAAAAATTATAAACAGTTGTGGTGTTAATTTGATACCAGGCGTGTATATTTCTTTTTTCCCTCTGTGTAGATAACACCTTCTTTAGAATAGTTCTAGCTCTTTTTGTTAGAAATTGATAAAATTAAGTGCAAGCTTTGGAAAACAATAGATAAATGATCATTGTCTCAATTATATTTAGAAAACTTACTAAAAACTGGCCTCCGGTAGGTTAGTATTCTAGTCTGGTAGACCGGGTGCGGTGGGTTCGATTCGTTAAGGAGCGCACAACAGGTCCGATAGAGGCCTAAGTGTATTTCTTTGGATTTGATGTATATACATACTCCTTTCAAACTAACTACCAAAAACTCAAGTTGGAAACTTGTAATATTAGTTTAATTTTGAACAAAATTATCCAATCTAACTAATAGTTGCAGAAATTAAATAACTGATTACCTAAGTGTTGCTTGAAAGTTTTTTGGAATTATTACAAAGTTTCATAGAAAGGACTACAGAAGTAACAGTGTTATCACTAGTTCCTATGTGACTGTATAACTATGTCATTCTATGCAACAGTCATTTTCACACATGAAAAACTCTATGTGTACAGAAAACTGTGGACTATTAGTATTAACTCTGTGTACACAGGTTTTCATAATCAGCTCTTATGTCCTCTGCAAAAGGACCTTAAAGTTTAAAGGACATACGATTTCAAAAGAGGGACTTCCAAATCTATATAAAAAATTTGGTATTAATATCAAATGAAGCTGAGAATCTCTGCTACAAAATAAAAATGTGTCACAAAAAGGTATTAAAATAATGTTAGTTTCGCAAATTCGAATCATTATATTCAATACTCTCTATCTTAGATTTAAATGAAAATAGCTTCTTGATAAGAAATTATTTAGCAAACCGATTTATATAAGGTGAACAAAAATTCGTTAAAATATTTTAAATCGTCACCATTTTGTTACCTTCTTGTTGAAAATTGATTCATATTTGACATCAGGAACTAATCTCTGTAAGAAGGACTTTCATACAACATTGTGGAACAGTTACATATAGAAATAGCTCTCAATCGATGCGTATTAATATAATGAACACAAGAAAAATAAAAAAATAATTTTCTTGGAACGATTCTCAGTTTCCTAACAGCGATTGAAAATTATGACATGAAATTCTTATGGCCCTAATTCTAAGTTTACTGACTTCAAGTTTTTCAATCGCTGGTACAAAAAGAACTATTTTTTTTTTTTCGTATTTAGTACATTAATAAACTTCATTTGAGAGATATTCCTCCAAAACAACTGGTCCCTGTGGCACTCTATTGAGCAGCTTATAACCTCTTCACATCGTAGTAGAATCATCAGAAGTATTTAGAATTAAGTTTGTATGAATGAATGGACTGCTAATCCGGCCTTGAAGTATTGTTTCAGAAAATTTCATTTAATTTGAATTGTAAATCACAAAAATGTATTCGTTAGACCCAACAGTTCTGATCTCAGACAACAGGAATTGTTAACAATTCTAATTAACTACGTCTGTCCATCTGCTCACTTGTCTAATAACGTTCCTTCGCCTGCTCACTGGTCTTCTGAACGATAGGACAAACATATTTTTCAAATATTTACTGTGGGTAAAACCATAAAGCTCCTATGGGGTGACCCTGATGATAACAAGACGAGAAATCTTCTTAAAATGAGCAAGTCCGTGGTTAGTATTCTGAGTGGACACTCAAGATTAGGAGCACATCTATACAAAATTGGCCCTGCGGATTCAGACGAATGTAGAGCATGTGGATAGGATAATGAAACTCTAAAGCACTTTCTTTGACACTGCCAGGCATCCGTCGAAGTTACATCCAAGTATCTTGGAAGTGATATTTTTCCGAAAATATTATTCCTGACTACGTCCATAAAACTTTTGAAATATTGTCTTTATAGTGAATTCTTTTAATTACGATTGATTTAAAAAAAACAAAAATTTTATAACTCTTTTTTTTAAACTCTCTTTTAAAAATCTTATATTTTCACTACTTCTCCTTAAATCTCCTTAAAATATGCAAACAATTTGTATAAAGAGTATAAAAAAACTTAGCTTTTGACACCAACATTATGCAATGCAATTTACAACATAATCCGCATACACACATGTTTCTAAAATAAGATAAAGCAAAGAAAATAGTAGTTTGATCTTAAAAGGGGAAAGAAACACAAAATCAGTATATTTTGAGTTACATGCCCAGCATGTTGTTATAACGAGTAAAACAAAACGAAATAAAACAAAAAATAAAGAAAAAAAAAGAAAAACCGATATGTGAAATATAAACGAAAAACCTAAAACCAAAACAACAAAATAAATTAAAAAAATAAATAAAACTTTCGCGCGCTTTACGGTAAATAATTTCTTAAAAAATTTACAAAAAAATATTTTAGAAAATTCTCTATTATTTTAATAATTATAAAATCTATATATTTAAAACGAATTTTTAAAAAATCCAATGAATTTGAAATAAATAATGACAATTTTACAGAAAAAATTTATATAAAATTTCGAAAAAAAAGATTATTTCTTAAAAAAAATTTCAACATTCATATGTTGTGTTTTTCCCTATTACTGTTCTTAATATATTACTCATACGTCAACAGGCTCAAATTTTTAAAAACAACTTGGAATTTTTTCTAATATTGCTATTATTGCATATTTTAAGGAGTTAACAAATGTTAATCATACGCCACCAGGTTGCTGCTATTATTGCATATTTTAACCTGTAAAAATTTTAAATAAAAGCTTTCACACATATAAAAGTTGATATGCATATGAAACTAGAGTTCATTTACAGCAATTCTGCATACTCAGTTTTTTATAATCAGCTTTTAGGTCCTTATAAAAGGACTTCAAAGTTCAACGGACTGGTGATTTCTAATAAATATTTTAAATATTTATGTTTGTTATATTATGCTAATATTGTTATCAAATGAAAGCTGGGAATCTGTACATTCTATCAATTATTTATTTTATTCACTTAGACAAAAAATTGAAAATTAAATTTAAAAAATATCTCATTTTTGAAACAAACAAATTTTAAAAAATTTTTTGTGACAAATTTTCTTAAAGCTTCCATTTCTTTTTAATTCTGATGAATAGAAATACATAATATTATTTTGTAGCAAAGATTATCAGCTTCATTTTATATCAATACCAAATTTCTTATATAACTAAAGAATTTCATCTTTTAAAATCGTATATCCTTTAAACTTTAAGGTCCTTTTACTGGGACATAAGAGCTGATTATGAAAAACTGAATTTTCAGAGTTAATACAAATGGTCTTCAGTTTCCTGTACTGATAGATTTTTTCATGTGTGAAAATGACTGTTGCCTGGTGTTTTAAATTGTTAATAAAATTATGAATAAATGTTAATCATACGCCACCAAGTTACTTTTTTTATTTTATATGTTAAATGTTTTGGATGTTTTCCTTTAAAAACTTTTCCATTTCTAACAAAACAAATACTTTTCAGTATTAAAAGTAAAAAACTTAAATAAGACAATAATTCATTATTTTTTAACATTTTGTAGAAATGTTATCATAGTTTTTTTTTTATATTTTATCTAAATACTAGATTTTCATTTTATGATGTGAGATTTCTTGATGCGTAAAATTTCTTATAATTTTAAAATACGAAACTTAACAATCTAAATTTTTAATAGTTTTCCTTTACAAAATGCTATTTTTGAAAAAAAAAAATATCCAATTTTTTTTCAAATAGATCTCTGAAATAATTATGAGCTGATTATTTTAGAATATTTTGAAATTTTTATGGCGCTATATTATGAGTTTACTGAATTCAAGATTTTCAATCGCTAGTACAAAAAGAATTATTTTTTCTCGTAGTACATTAATACATTTCGTTTGAGAGATATTCCTCCAAAACAACTGGTCCCTGGGGCACCCTATTGAGCAGCTTATAACCTCTTCACATCGTAGTAGAATTGGGCCTTAAAGTAGTGTTTGAGGAAATTTCATTTAATTTGAATGGTAAATCACAAAAATGTATTCGTTAGACCCAACAGTTCTGATCTCAGACAACAGGAATTGTTAACAGTTCTAACTAACTACGTCTTTATCTTTACTTTAGCAATAACACTTTTTTGTCAAAGCATGCAAAATAATGTCCTTTTTGATGAAATTTTCAAAGGTTGTCTTTAGGAAAGTCCTCGAAAGCTTGTCTGAGAGAATTATTGAAGATTGTTCTCAACAGAAGGACAGACAAACAGACAGACAGACAGACAGACAGACAGACAGACAGACAGACAGACATACGTAGGTCGTGAATTCCGCATTGTTTTT
Organism: Lucilia sericata; assembly: GCF_015586225.1. Classification (NCBI taxonomy): domain Eukaryota; kingdom Metazoa; phylum Arthropoda; class Insecta; order Diptera; family Calliphoridae; genus Lucilia; species Lucilia sericata. The sequence continues at coordinate 25,077 of NW_023996089.1, read as the reverse complement.
GACTAAGAATATTTTAAATTAAGAAAAAGATAAATTATAAAAAGTTCTTATAAAATCGCCAAAATTGATTTATTTTCATTGTCCTCCAAAGATAAGATACTAGGTTATGAAATACCTATTAAGAAATATCAATTTTTCGCAATTTTGTTATGACTTTTGTATAATTTTTATAATTTATTTATTAAAAGTAAATTAGTTACACAATCTTGACTTTGTCCGAACTCTATCAGAAATACCAATCTTTTGGAGAAAGAAATCACCTTTAAGTATGCTTTAAATTTCACTACTTTTTAGCTAATTGCCTTTCTCTTACATATCCATTTAAAAGATCTATAATTTACCAAAGGAATTGTTCGCCATTTTTTCTTAAAAAAATTGATTTTTTTTTTGAGGGCCCCTATATGTATGCTTTAAATTCCACTTATTTTCAACTTTTATTTTCTTTAATCAATCAATAAGTTTTCCTTTATATCAATATGTTTGTTTTAATAAAACAAAAATCTCACACTATCTACGTTTCCAAAAATATTGATCTCTTTGACAACCCTAACAGTATACTTTGAATTTCATTTATTTTTAATTTCCTCTCCTATCAATTGATTTTGTTAAAAACAACTGCAAAGAAAATTCCTTTTCAAAAAAAAGTAACATTTAATTTAATAAAATTATCTACAAAGAAATTGGCAAAAATTAGTTTTCCCTTATTTCTTATAACAAATTCTCCATTTTTACTTACATCCGTTTCCTTTTTAAGTTGCTCCTTCGAAAAAAAACAGAAAACAACATTTCCTCTCTAATATTGAATTTTATCTTTTACTCCTTTTATTACTATGGTTCAGCTGCTGCTGCTGCTGCGAGTATTTAACACCTACATTATGAGCAAGAAAATTATAAAATAACAACATTACAACACACACACACATACATATACACATTTACTATAGCTTAAGGTTTGTAACATTATAGTACACAACACACACGAATGAACCGACTTACTTACTCACAAACATTATTATAATGTTAGAAACATAAACTCGAAGTAGTTTCTTGCTCTTGCTCAAAGTCTTGCCAGGCAAATGTTCTGTTAGTTTTTTGTTGTTTTATACTTGTCTCCTACTTCGTAGAGAATCGTAACGTCTTCGTGTTTCGTATTTTATAACTGTTGTTGTATGCATGAAGATTTCCTTTGCTATGTGTCTTTGTGTGTGTTTGTCTTGTTTTTTATACAACTGCGCATTATATCCTTAAATTTCCTTACCTTACACACACACATATAAAGAGACCGACAGATACTCTTACACATAGAGTAAAAAAGTATGAAATTATTTTCTAAATATATAACTAAGACTTGTATGGAAAATTATATGCTTTTTATTATATGTTTGTATACATATATATATAAATGTATATATTTAAATATATTGTGTATATAATATATAGAAATAGATGATTTTGTCTTGTTCTTGTTGTTGCTGCTGTATGTTTAAAACTCTAAGAGTAAGTTTGTTATGGTAGATATGTGTGTGTGTGTGTCTAAGTATAAGAGTTGGGTTGGAAATTTTTTGTCGTTGTTTTGGGTTTTTCCTCTAAAGATGTAGTTTGCTGCTAACAGCAAGTATTTTTGTGGCATATTTATATCTATTTTAACAAGTTGTTGTTAGTTTAGTTGTTGTAAGACGAGTGAATTTATTTAATATTATAGAAAATATTATAATAAACTAAAGCTCAAAATGAGAAAGATGCGGCTGCTGCTGCTGTTGCTGCCGAGTTTAATGTTATATTTTATGCTCACCAAAAATTATATATGTATTTCTAAAAAAATAGGGAAGTTTTCTATAGATACAGAGACCACCTTATGAGATGTTTCTTATTTGCTCTGACTAAACTAAATGTAACTTTTAACATTTATACTACCCTAACACCCACTGTTTGTGTGTTGCCCATTAACAAGACAGTTAGGTTGGCAGGACTCTTACTTGATCCCCCTTCCTCTTGCTTAAAACCTTAAGCTTTTACTGCCTGTGTTATAGCTAAATGTATGAATGCCTTACTGGCTGCTTGGCTGGCTGGCAGACTGACTCACTTGCTTGGTTGCTTGCATGCTTGCCTTTTTGCCTTATTATACTGGTATTTTGTGTTTAGTATGGTTGTTATTGTTGTTGTCAGCTTACCAGTAAATGTGCCAACGTATTTTAAATACTTGTTTAACTGTATGTGTGTTTACTAACAACTTGTCTGTATATGTGTATGTGTGTGTATTTTTAAAATATTTTTCTACCATGTTATACTACAACAACTAGAAGAGCAGCAGAAAACCCTAAGTAAAAGACCAAGACCAAATACAAGACACCGACATACAACGTAGAAGACTCATTGTGACCATTAGACATTTATTTAGGTTTAGTTTAGCTTCGACTACTTTTGGCGTGAGTTCTCGTAATTTTTATATATATATATATATAATTTTTTATATATATAATATATATAAATATATACATATATTATTTAAATCAAATATATTTTAAAAAGCAACAAAAAAAATTTTATTTTACTCTCTTAATACTAAAACATATAGAAAAATTCCAAAAAAAAAAATTCCCAAAAAGAAGCAGGCAGAAGAAAGTGTATACACTTTTCTTCCTATACTTCTACTTATATATGTATATACATATATAAATATATTATATATATATATATATAAAAATATATATATTTATATATATTCAAAATAAAAGTACATGTCTTAAACATCTTAAGAGTTATTCATCTTAGGTCAAGCGAACCTTACGTTACGTGTTTACGCGCTTTAATCTTAATATTTAACAACAACACATCCAAAAAATTTAATATATAATCTAACTGAAAATTAAAGATTGTAAAAAAAATTCGAAAAAAAAATATTGTTTTAAATTTAAAGGCATAAATTGTGTAAACATTTTATTAGTTATTGCAAAAACAAAAAATGTAAATTTTTTTTAAACGAAATTCAACAATTATTTAAACGGCTTTAACGGTTAACTAAATAATATTCGTTATAATATCTTGATGGTATATTAAATTATTAATATAATAATATTACAAAAAAAGTGTTATTGTTTATAAAAAAATATATAAATTTATTGTTAATGATAATTTAGTACAAAAGCAAATATAAAACAAACAAAAAACGAGTTTCAAAAGGAATAAAATATTTTTAAAATAATTTAACAAAAATTAATAAATTAAAAAAATATAACTTAATTTTAGAATTTTTTTCTGAAATAAAATTGAAAAATTATAAAATTTTTTTATTATTAAAACAATTTAAAAACTTCGAGTTTATTCACAATTTTTAAATATATTCTGCTTTTAGCATAAAATTAAGTGCAATTTTTTTTAAATAATTTCGAATTAAATTTATGAATAAGTTTATTTTTAAACAATTCATCTTAAACTAGAAAAAAATTTAAAAAAAAATTTAAAAATTCTTGGAATGAAATTAAATATTAATCATACGCCTTCAACTGTTCAAATAATTAATATTAATTATACGCCTTCAATTATTCAAATTATTAATATTAATCATACGCCTTCCACCATTTAAATTATTAATATTAATCATACGCCTTCAACTTATCAAATTAATAATATTAATCATACGCCTTCAACTATTAGCATTATTAGCAGTGAATTTGTTTTATAAATCAAAACTGAAATTTATCTCAATTTTATTAAATTTAAAATAAAAAGTTCTATATTTTATTGTACTAAAGTTAAACGATTTTGTTCAAATAAATCATCGAAAATATCCCAAGAAGTGTTTTCACATAGGCAGTGCATTTGAAGTAAAATATTTAATTATTTAAATGTCAAAAAGATCGCACTTAAGAAATGTTAGTTTTAGTTTCAGTGAAAATAAAACTTAAATTGAAAATATTCTTTTATATAAAAACTAAACGATTTGTTCAGCTTTATAGTGATAATAAGTGGTGAAAACGTTAAAAATATTTTAATATAAAATAGTGTTAAAATATTCTGAATCTGAATTTTAAAAACAATATTGAAGACAAGACTCAGACCCAGCAAAAACTTAAACTGAAAATTAATGAGTTAAATAGCTAAAAAAAAGACGATTTTCACTACTTATTCATTAGCATTTTAACTCATTATTTTAACACTGTAATGACATTGGGGTCCAGTCACTACTTATATAAGTACTTACAAATAAGGAGTTTAAATGTTGTTTTGTTTTAAAAACAAAAAAAATGCTCACACAGTATACAAATATGGGCTTTTTGTTCGTTAGTTCGCTGTCTTACTCACAACACCATATGATTTTCACAGAAAGGTTTTTTTTTTGTGTGTGTGGGTATATGTGTGTGTGTAAAAAAATGTTGCTAGAGAGCAATTCAATAAAATGTGCAAATAAAACGTTAAAACTCATAATGAAATAAATAATGTACAAGCCATTATCAAGTTTTTGCTAGGGATACAATAAATATGCTATATTATTTCAAAAATTTAGAAAACTTTTTAAAAAATATGGAAAGTATACAGAAAATCTTTCTAATGCATAGTTATATCGTGCTGTCGTACTCTTTTTTGGTGTTGGGACCTTTTTCAGAATTAACACCTTCAGAACTGGTTACGGACTCTATGCTCGTTCTATATATCAGTTCTGGAAACAGTTATTTAATCCATGATTTTTGTTTGAATTTATCATTCACTGAACCAGTTCTGTAGAAGCTTTAGGGAACAGTACATCTCTGGAAAAGTAGTCTGCGAAATTCCTAATATTGACAACAATTTTGAGGAGCAACAGTTTCTTTCCATACTCCTTCCAGAAGTTCCATTGAACTAGTACCAACGTATAAATAGTACCAAAGTGCGAGTTTCTTAAAACTCTTAAGAATTATATTACACCGTGCAACAGTAATTCTCACACATGAAAATATCTAAGTGTACAGGAAACAGTGGATCATTAGTATTAACTCTGTGTACTCAGTTTTTCAAAATCTACTATTGTGCCCCTATAAAAGGATCTTAAAGTTTAAAGGACATACACTTTCAAAAGATTTGTTATTTAATATCAAATGAAGCTGAGAACCTCTGCTTTAATATAATGTTATATATTGCATTTCATTAGGTTAAAAAAAGAAATAGAAGCTTAATTAAAATTTGTTACAAAAAAATATTTAAAATTTTTTGTTTCAAAATTAAAACATTTTTAAATTTAATTTCTTTTTAGATATTTTGTCTAAGTGAGTCATATAAATAATGTAGATAGAATGTTTAGATTCCCAGCTTTCATTTGATATCAATATCAGCATCATACAACACATAAAATATTCAAAATGTTCGTTTGAAATTGTAAATCTTTTTATAAGGACATAAGAGCTGATTATAAAAATCGGTATATGCAGAATTGCTATAAATGGACTCTAGTTTCGCGTGCATATCAACTTTTCTATGTGTGAAAGTTTTTTTTTTCCAAATTGTTATAGGGTGTTATAGAATCACAGAGAACAATTTCTAGAATTATTAACTTGCCTAATGAATTCTATTCTAGAATCTAAAGTGATTTTGTTTGCACAAACTTATTAAATGCTTTTTTGCGAAATACAGAATATTTTAAGTACTTGAAGCCAATCGACTCAGAATCACTTTCCGAGTCGATTAAAACATGCCCGTCCATGCATCCGTCTGTCTTTCGGTCCGTCTGTGTATCCATGCAATTTTCAAGATAATTTCAAGAACTTTTCTTCTTTTGACGCAAGGAAGGAACGCTATTTAAAATGATTGAAATCAGTTCGTTATCTCGCCTAGCCCCAATACAAATGTACCCCCCGAGTAGGGCTTTTGAGTTTATAAGTATGCTAAATGTTGCAGAATCTATACAAAAATCTACAAATCTTGGTTTTATATAAGTTTTAATGACACAGCCGATTTTCGTAATGATCGGACTTAATTTGACCCTAGCCCCCAAACAAAGTCTCCTTCAGAAAATTCATAAAGAATTTGCTATTTATATATGAAATTTGAATTTTGCCGATTTGAAAAAAATTATTGGATTTCGATTGGATTCCGATTTGGTGTCTGCAGCCAGACAGACATAGCATAAACGATACCGCTTTATGATTTTAAACGGAATGACAGACATATAGAAAAGCATTCCACATGGCGTATGATTAATATTGATATATTTCAAAAAATGTAATTCTTGTGAAAAACCACATAAAGACAGTTTTAGTTTAAGGATGGACTCATTTATGTCATTACGATTACTACTTTTCAAACAAAAACAAAAAATTAATGCGGAAAATTGGTTAAAAATAGTTATTTATCAAAGCATACTTTCGTGATGTCGAAACTATATCCAGATCATATCCATAAATATGTTGTTATATAGAGTTTTTTCTTTGCATTTGATTAAAAAAAACATTCATACTTACTCTTTGCATAAATATAGTTTTGATTTAAGCACTAAAAGTATGCTTTAATATATAAAACAATTAACTATTTAACATTTTATTTCAACTTTTCTTTACAGAATATGTATGTAAGCATTACAATTTTCTATTTAATTTAATTTTTATTTAATTTAAACATCAAAAAAAAAAAAAAAACAAACGAATATGAATAAAGCGAATAATAGAAAAATAAAACCAGCCCAAAAGTAGGCAATACTTAATAATATTAAAATTAACAACTATAACAGTTAAACAAAACAAAAATAACGAATTAAAAAGATTTAACTAAAACAGTGTTGTGTAATAAAATGCATTCTATTTAAGAAAAGAAAACATAGTATAGTGTTGCCGCGTTTTTTTTTTTTGTTTCCTACTTTGTTCATAAATGTTACAAGAAAAAAAATAAGTCTGAAATGAAAATAAGAAAGTGTTGTTAATCATATGTTTTTAATGTAAACAAAAACAAAACCGAAAATTCGGCTATAATACCCAGGCGTGTAAAAGAAATAAGAAAAAAATTGAGAAAAGAATAAAAAAATCACTACGAAAACGTAACAAAATAAAAATTGCAAAAATATAAATATACAAAAAAACAAAAACAAGCAAATATACAAAAGCATGGTGTCTACAGCCGGCTTATTATTATCATCATCATGCACCTTACATGTGCTTCTACATTTGCTGCTGCTACCAAAACTACAACAATTGCCTGCCACCACAGCACGACCATTCTACCATGCTACACATGAAAACCCCCACAATAATACAATAACAATATTACTACTACAGCAACATCAACAACAGCAACTACTACTTTATAACAACATGCTCGTACAGTGGGAATAAACGAAAACAAAATAATTTTATGAGTTTTTTTTTTGCACTTTTTTATTGTTGTATGCAATATTTGATTTCATATTTTTTCCATTTGTTTGAATGTTGCTGTTGTTGTCATCGTTCTTGGAAAAATACAAGGCGAGAAGGTGGTGGAGTTTGTAGGACGTGTGGGTGCAGACATAAATGGCTGGAATGGTTGTTTGGTTGGAATCTGTTGCTGTTCTCTTGTTATAATGATGTTGTTGTTACTCTGGCTTTTGCTTATGTGTTGCCATTGTAATATGCTAAAGAGTATGGAGCATATGTTTTTTTATACATCTAGTGTTGCAGCAGTAATGTGCTGCAACACATCGCAGCAACAGCAACAACAAAAACACTAACTTCTACCTCCAGCAATGTATAACGCGTGCCTCAAAATCCCCCCAAAAATTAAATAAATATGTAATATCAAAAAGCCCAGTATACACGCATTACTTGCAACAATGCAACATCAACAACAAGAACAACAACAATTTCTACTACGACAACAACAACGTCTACGATGATTATACGGCAACAGACTTTTTAAGTCGTTTTTTTGTCAAACCGAAAAAAAATGAACACAAAAATTTTTAAGGGTAAAATATCGTAAAATGGTATTGGTGAAAAATTATATTAAAAAAATATTTAAAAGAAACAAAAAATACTTAATAAAACACATAAATGTTATTATAAGAAATGTAAAAAGCATATAAAAAGCATTAAAAAAATATAATGCAAATAGACAAGTTAGAAAAAAAGAACTATTTAAAACTTAAATTAAAAACTAACAACTTTGTCTATAATTATTTTCTTCCAACTAAAATAATTTTTATATTTTCTTTTTATTGCTACAATAACAAACATTAATATTTTTCAAATTTTATTTAAATTTATTTTTTACTTTAAATACATAATTATTCTTTAACATTTTTAAATGCGAATAATAACAAAGCCTTTAACAGAAATACTTTTCACTTCAAACCCTTACTAAAACACAAAATTATTTTTTGAGTTTTAGTTCTAGTTCAGTTCTAGTTCAGTTCTAGTTCAGCTCTAGTTCAGTTCTAGTTCAGTTCTAGTTCAGTTCTAGTTCAGTTCTAGTTCAGTTCTAGTTCAGTTCTAGTTCAGCTCTAGTTCAGTTCTAGTTCAGCTCTAGTTCAGTTCTAGTTCAGTTCTAGTTCAGTTCTAGTTCAGTTCTAGTTCAGTTCTAGTTCAGTTCTAGTTCAGTTCTAGTTCAGTTCTAGTTCAGTTCTAGTTCAGTTCTAGTTCAGTTCTAGTTCAGTTCTAGTTCAGTTCTAGTTCAGTTCTAGTTCAGTTCTAGTTCAGTTCTAGTTCAGTTCTAGTTCAGTTCTAGTTCATTCTAGTTCAGTTCTAGTTCAGTTCTAGTTCAGTTCTAGTTCAGTTCTAGTTCAGTTCTAGTTCAGTTCTAGTTCAGTTCTAGTTCAGTTCTAGTTCAGTTCTAGTTCAGTTCTAGTTCAGTTCTAGTTCAGTTCTAGTTCAGTTCTAGTTCAGTTCTAGTTCAGTTCTAGTTCAGTTCTAGTTCAGTTCTAGTTCAGTTCTAGTTCAGTTCTAGTTCAGTTCTAGTTCAGTTCTAGTTCAGTTCTAGTTCAGTTCTAGTTCAGTCTAGTTCAGTTCTAGTTCAGTTCTAGTTCAGTTCTAGTTCAGTTCTAGTTCAGTTCTAGTTCAGTTCTAGTTCAGTTCTAGTTCAGTTCTAGTTCAGTTCTAGTTCAGTTCTAGTTCAGTTCTAGTTCAAGTTCTAGTTCAGTTCTAGTTCAGTTCTAGTTCAGTTCTAGTTCAGTCTAGTTCAGTTCTAGTTCAGTTCTAGTTCAGTTCTAGTTCAGTTCTAGTTTCAGTTCTAGTTCAGTTCTAGTTCAGTTCTAGTTCAGTTCTAGTTCAGTTCTAGTTCAGTTCTAGTTCAGTTCTAGTTCAGTCTAGTCAGTTCTAGTTCAGTTCTAGTTCAGTTCTAGTTCAGTTCTAGTTCAGTTCTAGTTCAGAATTCTAGTTCAGTTCTAGTTCAGTTCTAGTTCAGTTCTAGTTCAGTTCTAGTTCAGTTCTAGTTCAGTTCTAGTTCAGTTCTAGTTCAGTTCTAGTTCAGTTCTAGTTCAGTTCTAGTTCAGTTCTAGTTCAGTTCTAGTTCAGTTCTAGTTCAGTTCTAGTTCAGTTCTAGTTCAGTTCTAGTTCAGTTCTAGTTCAGTTCTAGTTCAGTTCTAGTTCAGTTCTAGTTCAGTTCTAGTTCAGTTCTAGTTCAGTTCTAGTTCAGTTCTAGTTCAGTTCTAGTTCAGTTCTAGTTCAGTTCTAGTTCAGTTCTAGTTCAGTTCTAGTTCAGTTCTAGTTCAGTTCTAGTTCAGTTCTAGTTCAGTTCTAGTTCAGTTCTAGTTCAGTTCTAGTTCAGTTCTAGTTCAGTTCTAGTTCAGTTCTAGTTCAGTTCTAGTTCAGTTCTAGTTCAGTTCTAGTTCAGTTCTAGTTCAGTTCTAGTTCAGTTCTAGTTCAAGTTCAGTTCTAGTTCAAGTTCAGTTCTAGTTCAAGTTCAAGTTCAGTTCTAGTTCAAGTTCAGTTCTAGTTCAAGTTCAGTTCTAGTTCAAGTTCAGTTCTAGTTCAAGTTCAGTTCTAGTTCAAGTTCAGTTCTAGTTCAGTTCTATTTCAGTTCTAGTTCAGTTCTAGTTCAGTTCTAGTTCAGTTCTAGTTCAGTTCTAGTTCAGTTCTAGTCAGTTCTAGTTCAGTTCTAGTTCAGTTTCTAGTTCAGTTCTAGTTCAGTTCTAGTTCAGTTCTAGTTCAGTTCTAGTTCAGTTCTAGTTCAGTTCTAGTTCAGTTCTAGTTCAGTTCTAGTTTCAGTTCTAGTTCAGTTCTAGTTCAGTTCTAGTTCAGTTTAGTTCAGTTCTAGTTCAGTTCTAGTTTCAGTTCTAGTTCAGTTCTAGTTCAGTTCTAGTTCAGTTCTAGTTCAGTCTCGTTTCAGTTCTAGTTCAGTTCTAGTTCAGTTCTAGTTCAGTTCTAGTTCGTTTAGTTCAGTTCAGTTCAGTTCTAGTTCAGTTCTAGTTTCAGTTCTAGTTCAGTTCTAGTTCAGTTCTAGTTCAGTTCTAGTTCAGTTCTAGTTCAGTTCTAGTTCAGTTCTAGTTCAGTTCTAGTTCAGTTCTAGTTCAGTTCTAGTTCAGTTCTAGTTCAGTTCTAGTTCAGTTCTAGTTCAGTTCTAGTTCAGTTCAGTTCTAGTTCAGTTCTAGTTCAGTCTTAGTTCAGTTTCAGTTCTAGTTCAGTTCTAGTTCAGTTCTAGTTCGTTCTAGTTCAGTCTAGTTCAGTTCTAGTTCAGTTCTAGTTCGTTCTAGTTCAGTTCTAGTTCATTCTAGTTCAGTTCTAGTTCATTCTAGTCAGTTCTAGTTCAATTCTAGTTCAGTTTCTAGTTCAGTTCTAGTTCAGTTCTAGTTCAGTTCAATATAGTTGCCGAAAGACTTTTCGGTCATACTAAAATAAAATTTCACTTAATTAGTTATCATCCTAACACATTCTATATAATTTTCTATAAAAATAACCCCGATTTAAGAGGCGTTTCTTTGCATTCTTATCAACAGCAAACACAGCCGCATATGTATCTTAAATGTAGACTTAAGCAAAACATTATAAAGTTTTAGATTATTAAGGGGCGTTTATTTAACAAGATTATTTGATACACTCTTTCTAGCAAGACAACAATACTTCACAACAACATTACAGATCATTAAAATATTTTTATTATAATTTATTAAATTTTTTGTTGAAATTATCATATGAAATAATTAAAAAATTATGTCTGAAAGAATGCAAAACTAATCAAAATTTCTTTGGTACTTTTTTACAAAATCTATTTTTAGGTTACACCATATCGAGAAGTTATCCAATGAGAAAGCCGCTTAAATTTTGGTGAGTAGAAATATAGCATAACAAATATTTCAAGACTAAATGCGAAAAATACATATTTTTATTAAAATTTATGCTCTAATCTTTTAAAAGATTCAAAAGTCTTAAAATTATTACATGGAAATGTTAGTTTAGATTTTAAATATGAGTTTTTTCCATAAGTTTTTCAGCAAATAACAACATTTCTGAAAAGTACTTCTAACGTTTGCACATATTTTCCTTTTCTTTTTGTGCATAAAGTTGAAGGCTTTTGGCGGCTTGATTAATATTCTTCTGAGATTGTTTATGACCAGCCTACTTTACATACATTCTTTACATTTTTAATTTAGCCATTTTTATTTCATACAGGGCCATTGTTTTATTCAGTTGTTGTTTAGCTTTATTATTGTTTTTTCTGTCTTAATTACTTTGTTTGCCCTTCATGTGTTCATAATGTATGAATATGAAAGAAATCTCAAGAAAAAGTAGCCATATTAACCGCTTGTGAGGCGACAATATTTTCTGGTTTTATATATGGCAATGTTCGATAAAACAGACATTCGACAGTTCAGTTCTAGGTCAGTTCTAGTTCAGTTCTAGTTCAGTTCTAGTTCAGTTCTAGTTCGGTTCTAGTTCAGTTCTAGTTCAGTTCTAGTTCAGTTCTAGTTCAGTTCTAGTTCAGTTCTAGTTCAGTTCTAGTTCAGTTCTAGTTCAGTTCTAGTTCAGTTCTAGTTCAGTTCTAGTTCAGTTCTAGTTCAGTTCTAGTTCAGTTCTAGTTCAGTTCTAGTTCAGTTCTAGTTCAGTTCTAGTTCAGTTCTAGTTCAGTTCTAGTTCAGTTCTAGTTCAGTTCTAGTTCAGTTCTAGTTCAGTTCTAGTTCAGTTCTAGTTCAGTTCTAGTTCAGTTCTAGTTCAGTTCTAGTTCAGTTCTAGTTCAGTTCTAGTTCAGTTCTAGTTCAGTTCTAGTTCAGTTCTAGTTCAGTTCTAGTTCAGTTCTAGTTCAGTTCTAGTTCAGTTCTAGTTCAGTTCTAGTTCAGTTCTAGTTCAGTTCTAGTTCAGTTCTAGTTCAGTTCTAGTTCAGTTCTAGTTCAGTTCTAGTTCAGTTCTAGTTCAGTTCTAGTTCAGTTCTAGTTCAGTTCTAGTTCAGTTCTAGTTCAGTTCTAGTTCAGTTCTAGTTCAGTTCTAGTTCAGTTCTAGTTCAGTTCTAGTTCAGTTCTAGTTCAGTTCTAGTTCAGTTCTAGTTCAGTTCTAGTTCAGTTCTAGTTCAGTTCTAGTTCAGTTCTAGTTCAGTTCTTCAGTTCTAGTTCAGTTCTAGTTCAGTTCTAGTTCAGTTCTAGTTCAGTTCTAGTTCAGTTCTAGTTCAGTTCTAGTTCAGTTCAGTTCAGTTCTAGTTCAGTTCTAGTTCAGTTCTAGTTCAGTTCTAGTTCAGTTCTAGTTCAGTTCAGTTCTAGTTCAGTTCTAGTTCAGTTCTAGTTCAGTTCTAGTTCAGTTCTAGTTCAGTTCTAGTTCAGTTCTAGTTCAGTTCTAGTTCAGTTCTAGTTCAGTTCTAGTTCAGTTCTAGTTCAGTTCTAGTTCAGTTCTAGTTCAGTTCTAGTTCAGTTCTAGTTCTAGTTCAGTTCTAGTTCAGTTCCAGTTCAGTTCTAGTTCAGTTCTAAATCAGTTCTAGTTCAGTTCTAGTTCAGTTCTAGTTCTGTTCTAGTTCAGTTCTAGTTCAGTTCTGTTCTCTTCGTTTCTAGTGGGCTTTTGGTTCTATTAAGTTTGTCGTGCTAAAAATTTCAGTTAATGTTTTTACCGTTTTCTTAAAATTTCGGTTTACAAAAGCTAGAATAGTGAAATATTTATACTTCATTTTGCCTCAAAACGGGTTAAGCTTGATATGACCATTTGTTTGTCAGGATTTCATAAGTGTTTATGTGTATGTCTGCTCTTGTTTTGCTGCAATGCCATATTTTATACGTACGTTTTAGATTGCTTTGTGTAACATACAGCAATAACAAGAACAAAACATAAAAAAAACTAATATGACGTTTCTTCCTTGTATTCAGTTTAGTTTACAACATACACAGGCCCATCCAACAAAACGATCTAGTTCATAAAACTCACACTCTTGACTCTTTCCTTCTTATGTGCTTGTCTAATTCTAAGATATTAAAAAATAAAACTTATACATGCACTAAGCAAATCCTTTTGCCAAGTATGAAAACTAAAAAAAAACAAGAACACAATTCAAAGTTATGAGGCATGTAGGTGCAGTGTGGGTAAACTAAATAGCAGCACTATAGATTAAATAAAATCACAGACATATTTATAAGATATTTAAGAAACTTGCTATACATTTCACCACTTCTGTAGAACATTGTTTACATGCAAACCTTCTACATAAGCAAAAAAGTTTTTTTCTTCCTTCATACTACAAAACAGAAATACACCAACAACAACACATACAAAAAGTAAATCTAGGAGATTGAAAAAAATCAAGAAAAACATTAACTTTATATTGCAGCCTGTTCATTTTTTCATCTTTCGTTTTGCTAAAACATTCTTTTTCATACTTGCATATGAACATGCTCATATCATACTTACAATTTATACTTTTTTTTTCTAAAACAATTTCACATGTTAAAGGAAACGGAAATTTCTACAAGTTTAGCAAGTATATGAGTTTTCAAATTCAGCTCGAGAGAGGGTAACGAGAAAAATTCACAGCAACACTACAAGTAGTTGTAATTATTTTCAGCTTAAATGACAAAATACAAGGAAACAAGTCTTAAGCAGTTCAGCATTTTGACTTTTTTCTAATTCAAACTCATAATATTCCCACGCTTTTGTATATGTGTAGTGGTATAAATACTTTTGTTGTTTGCTGCAAGTTGTTGTTTTTTTGTTATTAAAAAGGAAAATAACTTAGCAAAGCAGAACTTTTAGTTGTGGCAATTGGAGCTGTACAGTGTTCAGCAACTGATACGGCAATAATATGTAACACCTGCATAGCTCAGCTATAACTAATCTAGAACTGAACTAGAACTGAACTAGAACTGAACTAGAACTGAACTAGAACTGAACTAGGAACTAGAACTGAACTAGAACCTGACACTAGAACTGAACTAGAACTGAACATAGAACTGAACTAGAACTGAACTAGAGAACTTGAACTAGAACTGAACTAGAACTGAAACTAGAACTGAACTCGACACTTGAACTAGAATGAACTAGACACTGAACTAGAACTGAAACTAGAACTGAACTAGAACTGAACTAGAAACTGAACTAGAACTGAGAACTAGAACTGAACTTAGAACTAGAACTGAAACTAACTGAACTAGAACTGGCACTAGAACTGAACTAGAACTGAACTAGAACTGAACTGAACTGAACTAGAACTGAACCTAGAACTGAACTAGAACTGAACTAGAACTGAACTAGAACTGAACTAGAACTGAACTAGAACTGAACTAGAACTGAACTAGAACTGAACTAGAACTGAACTAGAACTGAACTAGAACTGAACTAGAACTGAACTAGAACTGAACTAGAACTGAACTAGAACTGAACTAGAACTGAACTAGAACTGAACTAGAACTGAACTAGAACTGAACTAGAACTGAACTAGAACTGAACTAGAACTGAACTAGAACTGAACTAGAACTGAACTAGAACTGAACTAGAACTGAACTAGAACTGAACTAGAACTGAACTAGAACTGAACTAGTACTGAACTAGAACTGAACTAAAAATGATCTTGAAGTGAAGTAAATAATGATGTAAAAATTAACTAAAACTGAGTAAATTTTGAATAATTGTAAAACATTGGAGTCCACATTAAGTAGTGTTAACAAAAAGAAATCTGTAAGAGAATTATTAATTGTTCATCTGCTTAAACGTAGTGGAACTAATTTACCATTTTCGGATGCTGCACTTTTCATTCTTTATATTTAAATTTATTTCTATGCAATCTTCATATATTGCGGGTGGTATGAGATCTTTTTATATATCTTTCTAATTTGTATCCTTAGTATCCTTGTATTTATACTTGGATTGCTACTTTGCCTGTTATTTTAATTTCTTTTTTTATTCGCCTTGCTTTTATATACGTACATATTGTGTGTATATATGAGTATGAGCATTTATTTTTCTCATAAAAGAATATTCTTGTTTGTTGTTGTTTATATCCTACAACACAATATTGTAGCATACTTAGAGGAGTTCTAAATACATGTTTGTATGTAAAATTTTAGAAAATGTTGGCTTTAAGTAAGTGCACCTAAGGCCACTTATGAAAATGCAAATTAAAGTTGACTTATAAACATGTGAGTTAAAATGTGTGTGGGATATACTAATACATATGTATGTATTTGTACTCCGCCTATGAATTATTTTTATTTTTCTTCATAAAAATTTGATATTCTATATGAGTCTTTATGCATGTTTCTTATTTTCGAGAAAGAGTTTGTACGTTAAATGGCATATGGTTTGAGTATAGTTTGTAGAGTTAATTTCTAAGTTGTTGAGTTTTGCAGCAGTTTGCAATTTCTCGTAAAACATTTATATAAGTGGGCGCCAAAAGCTTAAGGAAGCATAATAAGTACTAAATTAGTTTTCTTTACAACAGGAAGAGAAGTTATTTTTTCTTTAATTTTAATTATAGTTAGAAATATATTATTAATTTTAAAACAGCAGAAAATAGCGCTTCTATTAAAAAATTTTAAAAACAATTTCAGAATAAATTTCGAAAATCATAATTACTAACTGTAGAGTTTTTTTTAATAAAATTAACAAACACATTCATGCTCTAAAAAAGTTATACATAATTTGAATACATTTAAATCTTCTCAGGGTCAAATCGATTTCACAGACTTATTAAATTTTCTCTTCATTATTTCTATAAAATTTGTTTAAGTAACATTTTCATCTATATCAATTTACATGAAATTAAATACCCCGTTTTATAAACTAAAAATACATTTTTATTGTAATAATAATAATATACTTAAATAGAATAAATTTCATTTAGAACGCAAATTCATTGAATTGCAAAAAGAAAATCAACCAAGTACACAGAAGAGAACATTTACAGCGAGAAATGTAACAATAAACACACAAATGAACAAGTAGTACTTATGCACATATCGGCCATTTACCAGAAGACTAACATATTTGTATATTTTCAAAACTTGAATTTATTTATGAGGGCAATTTTTGTTGTCCTCACTTTTTTTAACAGAAAGAGTAAAACGTTCTGAAACATTTAAAAAAAACTTTTTTCAAAACCATGCTTTTGAATTAAGACAGTCTTTTAATAAATGACCAATTCGTATGTAAATAAATTTTCATATGTATATGTTGTTGCAAGAATATATATTCTTGCAACAACAGCAACAAGTTTATGCGAAAATGTTTCATAAAGAAAAATCATACCTAATAAGATTGGAGAGATGGAACTGAACTAGAACTGAACTAGAACTGAACTAGAACAGAACTAGAACAGAACTAGAACAGAACAAGACCAGAACTAGAACAGAACTAGAACAGAAATAGAACAGAACTAGAACTGAACTAGAACTGAACTAGAACTGAACTAGAACTGAACTAGAACTGAACTAGAACTGAACTAGAACTGAACTAGAACAGAACTAGAACAGAACTAGAACTGAACTAGAACTGAACTAGAACTGAACTAGAACTGAACTAGAACTGAACTAGAACTGAACTAGAACTGAACTAGAACTGAACTAGAACTGAACTAGAACTGAACTAGAACTGAACTAGAACTGAACTAGAACTGAACTAGAACTGAACTAGAACTGAACTAGAACTGAACTAGAACTGAACTAGAACTGAACTAGAACTGAACTAGAACTGAACTAGAACTGAACTAGAACTGAACTAGAACTGAACTAGAACTGAACTAGAACTGAACTAGAACTGAACTAGAACTGAACTAGAACTGAACTAGAACTGAACTAGAACTGAACTAGAACTGAACTAGAACTGAACTAGAACTGAACTAGAACTGAACTAGAACTGAACTAGAACTGAACTAGAACTGAACTAGAACTGAACTAGAACTGAACTAGAACTGAACTAGAACTGAGCTAGAACTGAACGAACTGAACTAGAACTGAACTAGAACTGAACTAGAACTGAACTAGAACTGAACTAGAACTGAACTAGAACTGAACTAGAACTGAACTAGAACTGAACTAGAACTGAACTAGAACTGAACTAGAACTGAACTAGAACTGAACTAGAACTGAACTAGAACTGAACTAGAACTGAACTAGAACTGAACTAGAACTGAACTAGAACTGAACTAGAACTGAACTAGAACTGAACTAGAACTGAACTAGAACTGAACTAGAACTGAACTAGAACTGAACTAGAACTGAACTAGAACTGAACTAGAACTGAACTAGAACTGAACTAGAACTGAACTAGAACTGAACTAGAACTGAACTAGAACTGAACTAGAACTGAACTAGAACTGAACTAGAACTGAACTAGAACTGAACTAGAACTGAACTAGAACTGAACTAGAACTGAACTAGAACTGAACTAGAACTGAACTAGAACTGAACTAGAACTGAACTAGAACTGAACTAGAACTGAACTAGAACTGAACTAGAACTGAACTAGAACTGAACTAGAACTGAACTAGAACTGAACTAGAACTGAACTAGAACTGAACTAGAACTGAACTAGAACTGAACTAGAACTGAACTAGAACTGAACTAGAACTGAACTAGAACTGAACTAGAACTGAACTAGAACTGAACTAGAACTGAACTAGAACTGAACTAGAACTGAACTAGAACTGAACTAGAACTGAACTAGAACTGAACTAGAACTGAACTAGAACTGAACTAGAACTGAACTAGAACTGAACTAGAACTGAGCTAGAACTGAACTGAACTAGAACTGAACTAGAACTGAACTAGAACTGAACTAGAACTGAACTAGAAACTGAAATAGATCTGAACTAGAACTGAACTAGAACTGAAACTAGAACTGAAACGAGAACTGAACTAGACTGAACTAGATCTGAACTAGAACTGAACTAGCACTGAACTAGATCTGAACTAGAACTGAACTAGAACTGAACTAGAACTGAACTAGAACTGAACTAGAACTGAACTAGAACTGAACTAGAACTGAACTAGAACTGAACTAGAACTGAAAACTAGACTGAACTAGAACTGAACTAGAAACTGAACTAGACTGAACTAGACTGAACTAGAACTGAACTAGAACTGAACTAGAACTGAACTAGAACTGAACTAGATCTGAACTAGAAACTGAACTAGAAACTGAACTAGAACTGAACTAGAACTGAACTAGAACTGAACTAGAACTGAACTAGAACTGAACTAGAACTGAACTAGAACTGAACTAGAACTGAACTAGAACTGAACTAGAACTGAACTAGAACTGAACTAGAACTGAACTAGAACTGAACTAGAACTGAACTAGAACTGAACTAGAACTGAACTAGAACTGAACTAGATCTGAACTAGAACGGAACTAAAACTGAACTAGATCTGAACTAGAACTGAACTAGAACTGAACTGAACTGAACTAGATCTGAACTAGAACTGAACTAAAACTGAACTAGATCTGAACTAGAACTGAACTAGTACTGAACTAGAACTGAACTAGAACTGAACTAGATCTGAACTAGAACTGAACTAGAACTGAACTAGAACTGAACTAGAACTGAACTAGAACTGAACTAGTACTGAACTAGAACTGAACTAGAACTGAACTAGATCTGAACTAGAACTGAACTAGAACTGAACTAGAACTGAACTAGAACTGAACTAGAACTGAACTAGAACTGAACTAGAACTGAACTAGAACTGAACTGAACTAGAACTGAACTAGAACTGAACTAGAACTAGAACTGAACTAGAACTGAACTAGAACTGAACTAGAACTGAACTAGACTAACTGAACTAGAACTGAACTAGAACTGAACTAGAACTGAACTAGAACTGAACTAGAGCTGAACTAGAACTGAACTAGAACTGAACTAGAACTGAACTAGAACTGAACTAGAACTGAACTAGAACTGATCTAGAACTGATCTAGAACTAAACTAGAAATGAAATTGAATTTGTTTCTAGCAGACTAATGTCCTGTCCAAAATATAGTTAAATACTTGCTTAGTTGCAAACCCCATCTGACCCCACACTTTTCACCTCAAATATTCTATACCTTCTAAAAAACTTACGTGTATCTCTATACAATACACGCCATTCTGTTGTCCAACAACAAGTTTTTATGAATATTTATTCATTCATGCCACAAATATACACACATATGTATGTTTGTATGTAGTATGTATATTGTCGGTACATGTTTAGAAATAATAAAATTTTACATCTATAATAAAATTGTCTCACTGGCGATCTCAAAGTTTTACGCCTGGTTGAGCAAATTCATGAAAAAAACGTCAACTAAAAAACGCGAATTATATAAATTTGTTTTTATCTGGCGAATGGTGGTGGCGATTGATGTGTTGGATTTCTGTTCTGTTCTGCTTAATTCTAATAAATGGTGGAGAAATTAAGTTTGCAAATGACTTGTAGAATAAGCTTTAGTTATATGGTTGTTATTATTGTACTTTTACGGAAATAATAAAAAAACTGAACAACAAGCAACAACAAATGATAATCAAGTATAATTTATTTCAAATTGAGATCGACCATGTATCCATTAGATAGTCACATTGAAGTGTATCTACTACGACACAATAGATTAAGTATGAGTTGTTTGTGTTTTTGTTGGCTTTATACATAATAATGATTTTCACCAAAAAAAAAAAAACAAGCAAATATATTGTTGTTTTTTTTATATTATTTCAACAAGAAATTAAACTTAATTTTATTCAGTCGATATATTCAAACGTATACCACTCCCCCGGTTGGTTTAATTTTGCCACCCCATTTTCAGTCTTTCAGATAGATTTTTATTTCGTTTTAGTAGAATGAAAACACTTGTTGTTATTTTGTTAATATTATATTTATTTAACTGAGACCGGATGCAGGAAAGTCTGCATTCTAAGTGTAACATGAAAAACCAATACATATTAACATATACATACATACGTTTATCTTTATACAACAGGTACTTTTATGTAAACTTACCTTAATATTTATACATTAGTTGGACTTTGCTTTACAATTATTATTACTTTTAGTACTCATTAATAAATGTGATTATACAAAATCATTCAACCATTGTCTGGTAAAATATTTGGAATGAACAGTTAATAGAGCTATGTAATTGCTAACTTTATAATACATGTCAGCAATTTTTTAAAATCTTGGTTTTTACATTTTTTCACAAACATTATTATAATATAGCCAATATCCCGAGATCTCCCCAGAATTTCAGGGTTCAGAAGTAACTAATTGTTAATTATACCACTCAGTAATATGTATAAGAAACCAAGTGAATGATCACTTAATCATTCATTCGTTTCAATTATTACAATACAGTAACATAAACATTACTTAATTATCATGTAATAATTGTTCACAACTCTTCAAAATCACTATTAAAACTGAACTGGAGCTCAATTAGAACTGAACTAGAACTGAACTAGAACTGAACTAGAACTGAACTAGAACTGAACTAGAACTGAACTAGAACTGAACTAGAACTGAACTAGAACTGAACTAGAACTGAACTAGAACTGAACTAGAACTGAACTAGAACTGAACTAGAACTGAACTAGAACTGAACTAGAACTGAACTAGAAACTGAACTAGAACTGAACTAGAACTGAACTAGAACTGAACTAGAACTGAACTAGAACTGAACTAGAACTGAACTAGAACTGAACTAGAACTTGAACTAGAACTGAACTAGAACTGAACTAGAACTGAACTAAACTGAACTAGAACTGAACTAGAACTGAACTAGAACTGAACTAGAACTGAACTAGAACTGAACTAGAACTGAACTAGAATTGTACTAGAACTGAACTAGAACTGAACTAGAAACTGAACTAGAACTGAACTAGAACTGAACTAGAACTAGAACTGAACTAGAACGGAACTAGAACTGAATTAGAACTGAACTAGAACTGAAATGAATTAGAAATTAGCTGTATCTGCATTAGTATTGTCGCTATCTTTGGATAAGAGGCCACTTTAAAAGTTTTATATTACGTATTAAAATTTACTCTTATTTTAAAACATAAACCTGGCAGGAAGTGAAAGACATTTTAAGTTTAATTTAAATTTATACAAACTTATTCTGGCATAAATTCTTTTTAAAAAAGTTTTAGTTTTTTTCGTTGAAAGTCATTATTTTATATACACAACTCATGAATGAATATATTGGTTCTGCTGTTTTGATTCTTTAGTTTCATTTTCTCCAACCACATTCAATATAATACAATGCAATACTCAAAAAAAAAAATCAACAAGAATAATGAAAAAATCATAAAAAGTAGACGCTCATTCCCATCAACCATCCGAAACGAAACTTAGTGGGTGTAGTTGGTTCGTTGGTTGGCTGACTACAAAATTTCTTATTCAATTCTATAGGCTCTCGTCCACTGAATTAGTTGATAAAACTGGGTGGTGCTTTTGTTATAAATATTTCATTTTTTTATTTTATTATTAAGTATACGATTTTCTATACAAGAGACCTTTACTTAATAATAGTTAGCAGTAATAACAAATACAATGAAAACTAAAAACTTTATAAACAAATACATATAGAACTAAGTACTAGAAAATACCCTGCAGTTGAAGTCAACTGTCCAGAACTTGAAATTATAACAATGAATGATATTTAATTCTGCTTTTGAATTGCTATTTCAATATATGTTTATCCCAAAAGATAGATGGCAGGCTACTGAATAATTAAAAATTCGATTACGAATGGACGAATAACTCTGCAATAGATTACTAAAGGTGGGTTCAATAACTACTTGAAAAAAATGTACTGTATCTGCACTCTATATTAGTTTGAAATAGCGCAATACACAGGACGAGAATGTCAGACTTTTGAAAAATCCTATATATTATGAGATACCTTGAATCTCTCAAAAACTGTTGGGTAGTCAGAATATTTTTTATTCTTTTTTATTTTTAATAAATAAAATTATATATTTCGCTTCTCATATTACAAATTCGCCTTAAACATTGAGTTGTAGGTGTTAGTGTCTTTCGTTTCATTTTTGTAGGGGAACTTGTATTTTTTAAAGTGTATAAGTGTATCTGTGTGCTGAAGTATTAGCGTGGGGGACGTATCATTTTCTTTGAAAGTCACTAAAGCGTAATTACTTTAGTACGAGCTATACAAATATTTATCGTAATAGATTTTCGTCATGGTTCCACACAAGTAAATATGTATGTTACATTTTTTATTTGTTGATTTCTATATAAACAAATGAAAGCAGCAACAACAACACTTATCTTTCATTATCTTGCCGACAGTAATAACAGCCAGCAAAACATCGTATTCGTTTTATTATTATTTAAGTGTTCAGCGTAGCCACAATTTTGTTGCCGGTATAATTTTGTTCAACATTTTAAGTTTAAGTGTTGCATTTCTATTGGTCGCTTTTGTTGTACTGTTTCGGGATTTTTCTTTGTATTTGTCTATATTATTAACATACTTACAGACACATGAATAACAATTGTAGGAGAATTTGTACTTATCTTACGAATAAGTTTTAATTGAGGGGGAGATGGGAGGGAGTTCTAGTTCAGTTCTAGTTCAGTTCTAGTTCAGTTCTAGTTCAGTTCTAGTTCAGTTCTAGTTCAGTTCTAGTTCAGTTCTAGTTCAGTTCTAGTTCAGTTCTAGTTCAGTTCTAGTTCAGTTCTAGTTCAGTTCTAGTTCAGTTCTAGTTCAGTTCTAGTTCAGTTCTAGTTCAGTTCTAGTTCAGTTCTAGTTCAGTTCTAGTTCAGTTCTAGTTCAGTTCTAGTTCAGTTCTAGTTCAGTTCTAGTTCAGTTCTAGTTCAGTTCTAGTTCAGTTCTAGTTCAGTTCTAGTTCAGTTCTAGTTCAGTTCTAGTTCAGTTCTAGTTCAGTTCTAGTTCAGTTCTAGTTCAGTTCTAGTTCAGTTCTAGTTCAGTTCTAGTTCAGTTCTAGTTCAGTTCTAGTTCAGTTCTAGTTCAGTTCTAGTTCAGTTCTAGTTCAGTTCTAGTTCAGTTCTAGTTCAGTTCTAGTTCAGTTCTAGTTCAGTTCTAGTTCAGTTCTAGTTCAGTTCTAGTTCAGTCTAGTTCAGTTCTAGTTCAGTTCTAGTTCAGTTCTAGTTCAGTTCTAGTTCAGTTCTAGTTCAGTTCTAGTTCAGTTCTAGTTCAGTTCTAGTTCAGTTCTAGTTCAGTTCTAGTTCAGTTCTAGTTCAGTTCTAGTTCAGTTCTAGTTCAGTTCTAGTTCAGTTCTAGTTCAGTTCTAGTTCAGTTCTAGTTCAGTTCTAGTTCAGTTCTAGTTCAGTTCTAGTTCAGTTCAGTTCAGTTCTAGTTCAGTTCTAGTTCAGTTCTAGTTCAGTTTAGTTCAGTTCTAGTTCAGTTCTAGTTCAGTTCTAGTTCAGTTCTAGTTCAGTTCTAGTTCAGTTCTAGTTCAGTTCTAGTTCAGTTCTAGTTCAGTTCTAGTTCAGTTCTAGTTCAGTTCTAGTTCAGTTCTAGTTCAGTTCTAGTTCAGTTCTAGTTCAGTTCTAGTTCAGTTCTAGTTCAGTTCTAGTTCAGTTCTAGTTCAGTTCTAGTTCAGTTCTAGTTCAGTTCTAGTTCAGTTCTAGTTCAGTTCTAATTCAGTTCTAATTCAGTTCAGTTCAGTTCTAGTTCAGTTCTAGTTCAGTTCTAGTTCAGTTCTAGTTCGGTTCTAGTTCAGTTCTAGTTCAGTTCTAGTTCAGTTCTAGTTCAGTTCTAGTTCAGTTCTAGTTCAGTTCTAGTTCAGTTCTAGTTCAGTTCTAGTTCAGTTCTAGTTCAGTTCTAGTTCAGTTCTAGTTCAGTTCTTGTTCAGTTCTAGTTCAGTTCTAGTTCAGTTCTAGTTCAGTTCTAGTTCAGTTCTAGTTCAGTTCTAGTTCAGTTCTAGTTCAGTTCTAGTTCAGTTCTAGTTCAGTTCTAGTTCAGTTCTAGTTCAGTTCTAGTTCAGTTCTAGTTCAGTTCTAGTTCAGTTCTAGTTCAGTTCTAGTTCAGTTCTAGTTCAGTTCTAGTTCAGTTCTAGTTCAGTTCTAGTTCAGTTCTAGTTCAGTTCTAGTTCAGTTCTAGTTCAGTTCTAGTTCAGTTCTAGTTCAGTTCTAGTTCAGTTCTAGTTCAGTTCTAGTTCAGTTCTAGTTCAGTTCTAGTTCAGTTCTAGTTCAGTTCTAGTTCAGTTCTAGTTCAGTTCTAGTTCAGTTCTAGTTCAGTTCTAGTTCAGTTCTAGTTCAGTTCTAGTTCAGTTCTAGTTCAGTTCTAGTTAGTTCTAGTTCAGTTCTAGTTCAGTTCTAGTTCAGTTCTAGTTCAGTTCTAGTTCAGTTCTAGTTCAAATCTAGTTCAGTTTAGTTATCCATTTCGTATAATTCCATAGTGTATCACACTATTTTTAGGCGGATCAGAAGCGAAAGGAAAAATAGATATTTTTAACAAGTACATACATTTAATTATTAAAACTATTTTTAGCATTATGAATATATATTATTATTTATCATTAAAAATCATAAATTTTTTATTAAAAATAACCCTATTCAATCAAACTTAACAACGTCAAAAAAAAATCACCCGTTCATTATTCAACTTGCTTGTATTTATTGTCATGTCCCTCTAATATTCAATCTTTTCCGATCTACTCAGCATAGTTCCTTTACACATTTTTTTCATAATCAATAGATCATAAGCAGTAAATCTTTCAACAGTAGTTCCGCTTTTAATAACTTTAACAAAAGCATACAGCAGCAAATACTTGCATTTCCGGTTG